>NW_007783166.1:0-290 GCF_000696425.1 Galeopterus variegatus
GGGGGGGGGTCTTGAAAAATCATGGTAAAGGTTAAATACATTTTTTAAGTCCTTGGTCTTTAAAAATTCATTTCATAAGAAAAGAGGAAAACAAGGACTTGCCCAACAACATATGAAAAATCAATAGCTTTGTATAGTAACAGGTTAGTAATAAACAGGCTTGTAAAAAGAAATGAGAGATTGTTCAAGAAGAAACACTAGTAGGTATAAACATTTACTAAAGCATAAACATGCCACTGGAAATAATAAAACATACTAACTTGCAAAACAAATTATTTAAAAAAACACAT
>NW_007783166.1:2475-2890 GCF_000696425.1 Galeopterus variegatus
AAAAGATGACAAGACATTCCATGTTCATGGATTGGAAGATTTGACATTGTAAAAATGTCCATACCACCCAAAGTGATCTACAGATTCAATGCAATCCCCATCAAAATGCCAATGACATTCTTCATAGAAATAGAAGAAAAAAAAAAAGAAAACAATTCTAAAATTCATATGGAGCAACAAAAGACCTGGAATAGCCAAAGCAATCCTGAACAAAAATATAAATAAATAAAACTGGATGTATTACACTACCTGACTGAAAACTATTCTACAAAGCTGTAGTAACCAAAACAGCATGGTCCTGTCATAAAAACAGACACATGGACCAATGGAACAGGATGGAGAACCCTAAAATCCACTCAGGTACTTACAGCCAACTGATCTTCAATGAAAGCACCAAGAATATACATTAGGGAAA
>NW_007783167.1:0-828 GCF_000696425.1 Galeopterus variegatus
GGTGATGGGCCATAATAATCATATACAGTGTATATTCACAAAATAAAAATTTAACAAAAAAAAAAAGAAAGTTCTTCAAGCTGAATGGAAATAACTCCTGATAGAAACTAAAACTAGAGGACTACAAGAAGATGTGAAGAACACGGAATGGGGAAAATAAGTGGATAAATACAAAAGACAATTGATTTTATTATTTATTTGAGGGACATCTGAATCTTTAAAACAAAAATGATAAACGTTGCTAGTGATCTAAATTATACAGCAAGAACTCAAAGAAAGGGGAAATAAATAGAATTGTAGTGTAGTGAGGATACATACTCAGGACGTGACACCACCTAATTCTATGACGATGTAGAAAGTAAAGAACTTAAATGTCATTCAGTCCCTGAGGAATCACTACACTTAACACAAAAATGCATAGATAATATTCTAGTTACTATCACTGGATAACAAATTTTCACAAACCTTATTTTCTATAATATACTCAATTTACAGTAGTCTGATTTGTCATTAGGCTTTCTAGCTCAACAGTGTAACTATAGCACATCATCTGTACTTGGCTCACATTTGAAACTGAAGAAATATTCATGAGTGGAATGAAAGAATAAAATTGAAAGAAATTAAGCAAATCATGTCCAAACAAATTAAAAAATTAAAAAGATAGATTCTTCTTTATAAAGATCATTTGGTAAAAAGAAAACAAAAATGTTGATGTCTGCTTTCAGAAAGATGGAGTATTTTCCCTATGTCTTCCCCTAAGTGCGACAGAAATCCCTGGACCTTATATACAATGAACATAAAAAAGTGGAAAATATTAGGAAGACTGAG
>NW_007783167.1:2235-2890 GCF_000696425.1 Galeopterus variegatus
TGGTGCATGAAGTTGTGATCTTATCAATATAATACTAATATTATAATATAAAATTATAATAATATTATAATTATATAATAATATTATAATTATACATTATTATATAATTATAATTATATAATTATAATTATATAATTATATAATATAATATAATACTAATATTATAATAATAAGTATTATATTATACTAATGTAATACTATATAATTTATAATATATAACATATAAAATTATGATATATGTTATAATATTATACTAATATTTACACAAGCTTTTGCAAATAATAGAAACAGTAAAAATACTGCCACCAAATGCTTTGTGAGAACGACATCAACTTCACATCAAAGTGGTAACAAAAATAAAATAAATAAAAATCAATGATGTGTATCCTTCATCAAATCACTGGCTCTTCCCACCACCCAATCACTCCTCTCCCAAAACACAACTTACATTTGACAAACACAACACAAAGATACTTCCACTATTCATATCCCATAATCATTATGGGTATCTCCAAGAATACATTCAAATCAGATAAAAATTTTGGTACCAGACAACTATAACACAACAAAGGGCAACATTATGTCACTATCCCAAGAGAAACAATGTGAACAAATTTAGCATCCAATCACAGAAAACACACAACACAAAAACTGC
>NW_007783168.1:0-2890 GCF_000696425.1 Galeopterus variegatus
CACAGCCAGGAGAAGGCCATGTGAAGACAGAGTCGGATATACAGGCACAAGCCAAGGAACACCTGCCGCCACCAGAAGCTAAAAGAGACAGATGGGACAGACTCCTTCAGAGCCTCCAAAACACCCTGCTGACACCTGACCTCTTCAATAATGAGAGGATAAATTTCTGCTATTTTAAGCCACATAAGCTGTGATAATTTATTATGGCAGCCATAAGAAACTATTACAGGATGATAATGGTTTTACGGTATTACAGACACAACCTGAAATATTTATGGGTGAAATGACGTGATGTCTAAGACTTGCTTTAAATTACTCAACTCAAAAGAAAAAAAGTATTCAGGGAACAAACACATAAGGTCGTGATATGTTGATGGTGGTCAAAGGTGGGTGAAGAAAACACAGAAATATACCAAAATGTTCTGTACACTTTTAAATACGTTTGATGATTTCCATGTTAACAAGCTAAGAGTATATACCAGAGAGTAGCTGGCAAACATCTGAAATTTACATGGGGTATTTGTCCCAAACTTTACATAATGCAGTTCACGTTAATATCCAATTGTACTCACTACACTTTCCAAAACAATAACAGAAACATTGGAACCCCACTCATTAAAGCTATCATTGCATACTGACTAATGGGGAGCAATCACCCAATTGAGTTTCTTGAAATAAACCTTGAGTTCATATCATCATATATCTCCCTGTATACTTGGTCTGATAAATTATACCACAAGCTGGAAGGACATATGAGGATTTAGATAAAAATAAGGGGTTCTTATATCCATTACATCAGTAGCACTTGAATAGAAGTGTAAGTAATGACATCAACATGTTTAAAATATTACTGTTCCCTAAGGTTACCACCGCTGGAATTAGATTCCCAATGGGAAGAGTCAGAAAACTGCTTGCAAAGAAGCGCTCTGCTTATAAAGATATGATTAATGGGGGGGCCGGCCCGGTGGCACACTGCTACAGTGTGCCGCTTGGGAGGGCGGCGGTGCTCCCGCCGAGGGTTCGGATCCAACATACAGACCGGTTCCCGCTCACTGGCTGAGCGAGGTGCGGGTGCAACACTGAGGGTTGCGATCCCGTTGCCGGTCCCGGTCCGGTACGGGCGCGACACTGAGGGTTGCAATCCGTTGCCGGACACGAAAAAAGACAAAAAGGAAAAAAAAAAAAAAAGATATGATTAATGGTACATGGGCCACATCTAAGGATATGACCACAATACGGGAGATCACACTTGGAGCTGTGATGGAAACACATTTTTAAATATTAACTTGCTGTTTTGAAGCAATAATTAAGGATGTGGCTGTACTGCCTGGAGGCCTTTGCAACACTGAAACTGTGCAACTGAAGGCCATGCATTTACCACAGCCCACTGCCCGCCTGCTACAAAGCACGAGACTCTGCAAAATGGTTATCCTCCTTCTTATAAAGAAGTTGAAGTTTCTTGATACATTTATTTAGCAAAGGCCAGGCCTGACTCTCATAATGCCTCCTGGGGGAGCATTCTGCTCCAGCTTCGCCTAAACTGCCCTGGAAAGAAATGAAATACATAAGCGGGGCAGTCTTGAGTCAGCATCCTTCAGGGGAAACGTCGGCAGAATATAAATGAAAAATGAAATGAGAAGTGTCAGGGCTTGGTTGGGCAGGGTCTGGCTGGGGTGCCAGCCACCACCAGCTCTCAGGGGTTTCTTGTTTGTTTTATGCCTGGCAGGCTTCTACTGACTTGTCCCTCACATTCCCAATGTCCTTTCAGAATTCAGATGCCGGCACATCTGGCCAGCGTGGGACGTGGGTCCTCTCCAAGGAGACGGCCTTTTGGCAGATAAACATTCTCGCAGCACTGAGCCAGTGAAAAGCACCCTAGAACAGGGTTTCTCAACATCAGCACTCCTGACATTTGGGGCCGGATCATTCTCGGTTGTGAGGGCCATCTGGTGCATTGTAGGATGTTTAGAAGCACCCCTGGACTCTACCCACTAGATGCCAGGAGCACCCCCAAGTTGTGACAACCCAAAGTGCCTCCAGACATTGACAAGTGTCCTCTGGGGGGCACAATCCCTGCCGGGTGAGAATCAGAGCCCTACAAAGCTCCTTACCAGAGAACCACGCCCAAACTCTGAGATGTTCTGATTTAACCGAGGCAAAGTGTGAACTCTGCCCCCTTTATTTCAACCAGGTGGACAAGAAATGGTAAAACAAATCACCCACGAAGAGACCACTATAAGACAGTGTGTAAATATGCAAGCGCGTGAGTTTAGTTGGACTCAGACGGCCTTTTGGAAAGGCAAAGTAAAATTGCTTAAGAGTAGTTGTGACATGGGCCGGCCCCGTGGCACACTCGGGAGAGTGCAGCGCTTGGGAGCGCAGCGGTGCTTCCACCGCGGGTTCGGATCCCATATAGGGATGGCCGGTGCGCTCACTGGCTGAGCGCGGTGCAGGCGACACCAAGCCAAGGGGTGGCGATCCCCTTACCGGTCACAAAAAAAGACAAAAAAAAGAATAGCTGTGACATCAGCTGCACGTGAAAGGGTCATTAGAGCCCTGACTTAGCTATGTGCAATTTCTAGGGACATGAGATGGACAGGGCAGTCATTTCTGACAGTCCTTGGCTTTCCAATAGCAACAACACTAATAATGACAGTGGTTTAAGGAAAATAAATGTTTGATTTCAACTCCTGTCGAAGCCAGGAACAGCATGGCTCATGCACCCACTGAAAGCTTTCCTTAGTTATCTCTGTCTTCACTTCTTCCGTTCCTCGACATCCTCTTGATCGCAGTGGTTGAAGAGCACTCAGACTCCAGCACGAGACACACGGCTCTGTGCTACGTGCTAAAATGAGGGGCTGATGTGCTGAGGGGCTGCAGGGGTGGGAAA
>NW_007783169.1:0-318 GCF_000696425.1 Galeopterus variegatus
AAAACAAGAATCACACAAATCCTTATCTGTCTCCTTTTTTGTCACTCCTTCCCCAACTCCTATCCTTCCCTGCATTTCTTAATTGTGCATATTCTTCAAGTCTAGTTAGGTTATCGAGATTCATAATTTCAGTTTTTCAAAGCCCTTTACCCTATTACTTCAGTCTACTACCTCTATCATATAATGAATTTTATCATCTTAATCTGTATAATGAGCCATAGACTCCCTTGTGTTCACCAGTGTAACATCTTCCAAACGCCTGCTAGGCATATCCCACAACAGCTAACTCTTCTATGTTCCCCAACCACAACCAACTCC
>NW_007783169.1:2426-2890 GCF_000696425.1 Galeopterus variegatus
ATAACCCAATTAAAAAATGGTCAAAGGAGTTGAATAGACATTTTTCAAAGGAAGACATACATATGGCCAACAGACACATGAAAAAATGCTCAGCATCACTATCATCAGGGAAATGTATATTACAACCAAAATGAGCTATCACCTCACCCCAGTTAGACTGACTGTAATCAAAAAGATGGAGAATAACAAATGCTGGTGAGGATGCAGAGAAATGAGAATTCTCTTACACTGATGGTGGGAATGTAAATTAGTGCAGCCACTATGGAAAACAGTGTGGAGGTTTGCCAAGCAACTACAGATAGAACTGCCATATGACCCAGCAACTCCACTTCTGGGGATATACCCAAAGGAATGGAAATCATCATGTCAAAGAGATACCTGCACTGCATGTTTATCACAGCTCTATTTACAATAGCCAAGATGTGGAACTAACCTAGATGTCCATCAACAGATGACTTGATGAC
>NW_007783170.1:0-523 GCF_000696425.1 Galeopterus variegatus
AAAAAAAGTAAAGGAGTTTCTACTTTTAAGAAGTTAGAATTTAGGTGTATCTAATAAGGTTAAAAGATTCTTAAATCCTTAATTTATTATAGAGGGATTCCAAGTACAAACCTGGAAACGGGTATATCAGCATAACACAGGAGGTACCTGAAAATATCTGCTTATCTACTCAACAAACCTTTCAAATATAAAAAAATTTTTAAATCTTTTCACAATGTATGTGCTAAAAGCCAGTATCATGATTAATGCTTATCTGTTAAAGTGAGGGGTAGGGAGGTAGTTCAGTTAGCTCTCCTAAAACCCTAGGACTGATTTGTTCAGTCCTAGACAAAATTAGCCTATAAAATAATAATTCTCACATTTTAGAGTCCCTTCAGCCTACCATGTAAAGTTTGTAGTAGGAAGTCAAACTACTTACTAAATATTTACCTTTAAACTAAATTCAAGTTAGTCTCAGAGTTCTGAGCTAACCAGCATACCAGTTAGGGTGTTTTTCAGTTACAAATAACAACAACAAAAAAAA
>NW_007783170.1:1941-2890 GCF_000696425.1 Galeopterus variegatus
CATAGACAGAAGATGAGGCTGCCCTGAGTTATCTACACCAGTCAGAACCCACTGTGGGCACGGGGGTAAGTAGAGTCCACCCCACCAAACCTGCTATATAATGCAGCTGGTTGGAAAGAATATTGAGTAGAAACCACAATGTACACTGCAACCAATGATGCCCTTGGGTGATACAACCCCAGAAATGGAAATCATCATTTAATCTTACAACATAATTTACTGAAATTCATCAAATCTAAGACATTATGGATTGGATGGCGTGCCATTACTAAAGGTACTACTTAAAACAGTATAGCATTGCCAGTTATCAGGACATCAACTATAAGATGAATCGTAATTTCAGAAATGTTAAAATGTGGGGAGAAATGTTTATCTTAGAATAAAAGCAAATGGTTAAATGCCATCAGCCAGGGTTCTAAATATCCATGACTACTTCCCCACATATACCTAGCATGAGTCTAGTGTGACTCCATACACAGGCTGAGAAATGAAACAGAAATCAATCCTGCTGTGTTCCTAGAATACATGAATGATGACTAAAAGGGTTGTCAGAAGTATCACTCCTCAACCCCTCAATCAAACACACCACACCAGACAAGGACATGCCCACCATATGCCAGGCATAGTGTTCAGGTCCTATAAGGGAAAATGTCTCAACTCCAGCCCTCAAGGATATGATGAGGATCTATTTAAGAGAGGGAAGCATGAAGCAAGAAAAAATAACAGGGATATGGATGGTTCAGGGCATACTGATAGAAAGTCAAGTACTGCAGTTTAACTACAGCAAAGGCTATATGTGGCACAGAAGAACATGAAGCGAGAGATACAGTTTGGGGCCAGAGCACTTGGTAAGCAAGAGAGGCAGATGAAAATAAAGTTCCCTAAAGGGTTGTTTGCAGATACTGGGTTTAAGGAGCTTCTGGGACATCCTAGTGACTATTCTCACTTA
>NW_007783171.1:0-2890 GCF_000696425.1 Galeopterus variegatus
GTGAGTGTCCCCAGAGGAATGCGGACACCTGAGTTTTCCTTGTGGTCCTCTGGGCTCATTAAACCTGTCATCCTTCTAGGGAACTTGTTGTGTTTTCGCCTAAGATGTGCATTGGAACTGAGCCTGAGTTTTCAGGACTCGAGTGAGAGAGCGACAGCTTCAGAATCAAGGAAACGCACCACCCATGCCCACATCGCAGCGGGCGCATAGCAGCAACCCAGCGACCCTTACAGACCCGCTCCTGCCAACCTGCTTTATGTCCCACTCTAATCAAAAACAAAGATCCCACACCCCTCCTCCCCTGCATATAAAGTCAGGTATAACTCAGGAGCAGGGACAGAAACAGGAGGGCAGCACCCCGTGGATCCGGGACGCTGTCTGCCCGTGACGGAGGCTCTCTGTGGGCTACACATTCCCTCGGGCCATGGCAACCTGCCAGGAGATTCCTCTGGTTTATGGTGTTAGGGACTGAATTGTGTCCCCCAAAGTTCATGTGTCAAAGTCCTGAACCCCAGTGTGATGGTATTAGGAGGTGGGAACTTCGGGGGTGATTGGCGTTCAATGAGGTCATGAAGGGGAGACCCTAAGATGGGATTAGTGTCCTCATAAGAAGAGACAGCAGAGAGCTTCCTCTCTCTGCCCTGTGAGGACACAGCAAGAGGGCACCGTCTGCAAGCCAGGAAGATCCCTCCCCAGAGCCCGACCCTGCTGGCACCTGGATCTTGAACCTCCAGCCCCAGGACTGTGAGAATAGACATCTGGGTGTTTTGTCACAGCGGCCCGGGCCGGCTAAGATGCTGGTCTTCTCAGCAGCCTGGAGAAAAACTGGGTCAACCCCACACACTCTCTAGGAGGAAGCGCCAGAACCCCTGGGAGGCGCTGGGTGGTGTGAGCAAGCGTGTGTTTCGTGACCTTCGCCCCGTGTGCTTTTTCTCTCCTTCAGAGAACATGGAACGTGGGCCCACGGAACTTGACGCACGGTCCCACTTGGCAAGTGCTGCTTCTCGGGGTTTCCTCGTCCTGATAAACGGTGACCTCGCTGGGGGAGCAGCGACACAAAGAACTGGGAGCGCCCGCGGCGGTGGGTGGACGGTGACCAGGCCCACGGGGGGCAGAGCCCATCTGGTAACCGGCTGTGCCCGAGCAGAGCCTGGTCATGCTCACAGTGTTTGTCTTGGCCCGCATGTTTATGGCTGCTGCCGTTACTCACAGTCATGTTAATCCCTTTTATGAAATGTGCTGTGGCCTTGCAGCTCCAGCGTCCTTGTGATGCGTCAGCATGACAATGGGACGCTATGTGGGAGGGGAAGCTCATTTCCTTGCCAGAGAGAAGCCGGTTCTTCATGGCGCTCTGGCAGCCTCACGGTGGCCTTTGGAGGGAGCCGCCCCCTCCTCGCGAACGCTGATGGGCGAGTGCTGTGTCACGGCTGCGCACTAAGAGAACCCCACCATGTGAATTACTAAATTCAGACGGATCACTTGTGAAATAACCCCTCAAAGCAAAATAACCACAACAATGAATTTCTGATATCTTGCAACACCAAAAACAATATCGTAAAGGCAATTTTTCTGTTTTCGGAAACCTAACAATGTAAACACAAGCACATCCACAGCTGCCTGTGAACACACTTACACGCGCCCTGTGGGTCTTATACACTTACACACTCATGGGTCTTAAGGCTGTTTGGAACGTTATTTCACAGAAGAAATTCTCTTAAAGTAACGATCTTTCCTGATGACATGTGGAAATGTTGGGGGCATCACGGACGTGGGGGTGAGGACATTGTCTTCAACATCAGCTGCAGTTTGGCGAGAGGTACAAGCTGTTGATACAAACAACACAACATCCCAGTTTCCTCACCTGCTTTTGGGTGTTGTTTTGTTGATGGAAATGACGCCACGTCAGCACTGGAAGAGCTGGGGTGGAGGGGTCGAGGCCGGGGTCCAGAGCAGCCACGAAGGCAGCTTGTGGCTCGAGCAGGTCATGGCCCTGCTCTCTGGTTTGCTTCCCCCGTGTGGGGACGGTGTGCGGGGGGAGGGGCCGATTGCTCCTCTGGCAGCCCCCGGGCAGGTCCCCCTCCCTGCAGAGCTGAGCAGCAAATCCGGGGCAGATGAGTTTACGGGGCAGGAAGGGAGGACGGGATGTGAGGCTTCCTGAACGGCCAGGCTGCTCCGGCCGGGCAGCAGTTTGTCCAGCAACCACCTCCCAGGCCCTGGGGCCCTCCAGGACCAGGCTGGTGGAAACGGGCGAATCCAGCCTTTCACGGAAGCCCTGTGCACGTGGAGCATCGACCGATGCCGGCTGTCCTGGCTACATGATCGCACGCGCTGTCTGCACAGACCCTGGTTCAACAAACGAGGGGGCTAAGTTCAAAAAGCTTCAGTTTGAACTGTAAGTGCCATCCAGGTGCCCCTTGGATTTGATTTATCTCTTTTCTGAAGTCGAGCAAGCCTGACGTGTCACCTTCCTCAGGAGGAGGGCACACAGTGCTCCTGAGGCCTGGGCCCCACCCCAGCACCTGCCCTGGGGACGGCCCGTGCCCAACCACCATGCCTCACCTCTGGCACTGCCGTTGCTCTTGGGTCGTGGGCAGCTCCTGGGCCTGCAGATGTTCCCAGAGAAAAGAGTGACAGGGACAGACTAAGGCAGGAAATCACAGGTGTTTCTGCAAAATATGGGAGGAAGTGCCAGGTCAGCTCCTACCACGAGAGCTCCAGGGAGTCCCTCTGGAAACAAGGCACCGGGCAGCGCGGCCCCACCTCACCCAAGGCTGGGGAGACGGGACCCAGCTGGGAGGGAGCAGATTCGTCGGGTGGAAAATGGGCCCGACTTGAAGTGGATGCTCATCTGTTCCCCGAGGAGAGCCAGGACTTCCAGTCCCTTGGACCA
>NW_007783172.1:0-487 GCF_000696425.1 Galeopterus variegatus
CAGCAGAGACATGGTGGGGACAAGTCGAACTGGCCAACTCATACCTGTAGAGCAATATATAGACCTTCCAATAATAAATGTAATAACAATAACTAGTATGTATTGTTATTAATCATCAGACTCTGTTCTGATGCTTTACAGATATTAATTTACTTAATTTGCATAGCAATCGTATGAGACAGGACCATTTTTCCCACTTTATAGATGAGGAAATTGAGGCACAGAGAAATTAGATGATATGTGCAAGGTCACACAATTAGTGTGGAGCTGGATTTGGACCCAGGTAGTCTGATTTTTTTCTATGACAACTGAAATAAATATAGGTGGAAGAGAACTATCTTTATGCATTGGCAGATCCTATCATTAAGAATAATCTTTCATTTGAAAGATGGAAAATGAATAAGTAAATGTATCACATGTAAATGATGAATCAGGTTAGCATTCATTCTGGTAACAATAAGATAAGATATTATTAATTCAACGTAAA
>NW_007783172.1:2403-2890 GCF_000696425.1 Galeopterus variegatus
ACATACAGACCGGTTCCCGCTCACTGGCTGAGCGAGGTGCCGGCGCAACACCGAGGATTGCGATCCCGTTGCTGGTCCCGGTCAGGTACGGGCGTGACACTGAGGGTTGCGATCCGTTGCCGGACATGGAAAAAGACAAAAAAAAAAAAAAAAAAAGAATAGATCTATGATATTGACTCAAGGTAGGGGTAATTGATTTTCAGTAAGCAAAAATTCTAACAATTCCTACATTTTTCCTTTTTCAGAAAGCTACTCTTTTACAAGATCCCCTATATGCTAGTGAGCTCAGTACTGCTATTGGAGATCAAAAGCCATACAGGTAAGGAGTGATACTATGATAGAGTTGCGTGGGGGATTTTTCTTTCCCCTTTGCGTCTCCTAACTCCGTGTTGTGTGTGTGGCTGACTCTCACATTTATACCTCTACCTCAGGTCTCTGCCCTGAGTTTTATAACTGCAAACACAAGTATCCACTGAACATCACCTCT
>NW_007783173.1:0-252 GCF_000696425.1 Galeopterus variegatus
TGGAGAAGAAGGGACAATTTTTCCCTACAGAAGAGTTCCACGTAATTGTAGAAGAAATGAGTGAAATGGGAAGCCACCATTCGAACACCGCAGAAATGATCATTGCAGGCAAGATCCAGGGACGGACGCTAAGATTAGCAGGAGAAAGTTGAAGAAGAAACAGGCTTTGCTCCTCACGTCTCTTCCCACCCCAGTCTTTGTGTGGTGGCTCACAGCACCCAGGGTGACAGAACCACAGAGAGATACCCCAGT
>NW_007783173.1:2246-2890 GCF_000696425.1 Galeopterus variegatus
GTAGTCCTCCAGCCCTGCCTTGGCACAGCCTGTCCCTATGGACACCAAAGGTCGCCAGACACGTGGGGCCAGGTGTAGCTTGCGTTGGGGCTGAGCACAAACCTCCTGTGACACCATCAGGGGTTACATCGCTGGGACGGGTGGGTGCCCACCAGAGAGCACCAGGCGTGGCGGGACCCAGAATCCACCTCTTTCTGCTGAAGTGCCCTGTGAGCTTCAGTTTCAAGGTCAGTGCTACAGAAGGAGGCAGAACAACACAGTCTCCACCCAATGCTGCACTTGACAAGGACCAGCCCACACAGGAGATGGAGTCACTGCTGTTGCTTTGCCCCCATGAATTTGTCACCCCATTTCCCCTGGATGACGGAGACGCAAAGGATTACTCAAAGCCCATGTCTTCTGAGCAGTGAGAGACCCTGAAGTGGTTAATCTCCCCTGGAACCCTCAAGTGAGAGGCATTCCTACCTCGGGAAATTAACCCTGATTCGTATTCCTACCTCAGGAAATTAACCCCAAATCGGGTTCTCTTCCTGCATTTATTTTCCAGACCAGGAAGTTACAGGAAGAGAGGAACATAGGTGGTGTTATAGTTTAACAATATAGGCTGGTCACTTTCAGTGAAACAAGCCAGATGACATTCCAGT
>NW_007783174.1:0-2890 GCF_000696425.1 Galeopterus variegatus
GGGAACCGGTCTGTATGTGGGATCCAAACCCTCGGCGGGAGCACCGCCGCGCTTCCCAAGCCGTGCATTGTAGCAGTGCGCCACCGGGCCGGCCCTTAACTAGGCTCTTGATCAAACCAACCCAAGGAGAACCTTAGGGCCAAATGAAGTGCGCAGTCCAGTGAGCTCACTCAACAAGAGCAAAAGGAAAGAGATAGACGAACATACAAATAATAGTACTTTATTGTGCAGCAAGAGTACATGCCCATGTGTGCACGTAGGCAGCCTTGGAAAGAAAATGAGAACCGCCCCGTGTGTTCCCCAGGGGAGGGTTGATATATTGTCCTGGGATGGGGGTGTTTCTCTGTCCTAAGTAAAGGGAGGAATATTCCTCTGTGGAGGAGGGGCTAAGGTAATTAAGGCTTAGTGAGGTAGCATCAGCTTCTGGTCACGTGCAGGAATTACTTCCCTTAACCCTGTCCTGTCCATTACAGGTGAAAGGGCATAATGGTGACCATCTGCACCTTTGCTCCCCTTGTGTGCAGCTGTGACAGTGTAGCATGCTGATTGGTTGCGTGGTTTAGCTGTTGCCTGTACATTATGAGTCCATTAACTGCCAGGCAAAGAGGTGGTAGTGCTGATCCAGCCTGAATATTTATGAGCAGCTTCCCTGGGGCGTGTGCCTGTACTATTCCTGCCTCTTCTCTAGGCTGTCACTGCACGGTGAAGCTCGCCTGCAAAGCCCTTGTATTGCTTCACTTTTCCAGCTGGATAAGTGATTGCTCAGTGAAGATCTGTCTCCCCCACTGTGCTGTGAACTCCATGAGGACAGGGGCTCCAGTTTTACTTACCATTGTGTTCCCAGCACCTTACTGTCACCTGGCACATGACAGGCACTCGGTATGTATTAGCTGATTAAATGCCTGAAAGCTACTACCAGCCCTTTTTTGACATTGAGCGGTTCTCCTTAGGGGTTCTCTATAAACTGCCAACTGTTTGTGTGAATGAGCCCCCCGAAGAGTGAAATGGTAGCCAGTATTAGCTGATTAAATGCCTGAAAGCTACTACCAGCCCTTTTTTGACATTGAGCGCTTCTCCTTAGAGGTTCTCTATAAACTGCCAACTGTTTGTGTGAATGAGCCCCCCGAAGAGTGAAATGGTAGCCAAGGGGAGGTGGGAGGGAAGCCAGTATTTGCTGAGTGCTAACATGTGCCAGATACTGAGCAAAGGAGTGAACTGTTTCATCTTTACAACAATTGTGCTGAGATTCGTTATCCTCATTCTGGAGATGTATATTCCTTATATGCATATGAGGAAACTGAGTTCAAATTAAATAACTTACCCAATGTCAGACAACTACTAAGTGACTGGACTTGAACCCAAATAGGTCTACCTGACACCACCACGCCACCTGTTGTCCAGTCAAGTGGCTTAAGAACCAAAGGCTCTTATGTCCTCCACCCCCTAAAAAGCTACTAGGAAACCACAAAAGCACACTATTGGCTTTATAGGATCATCATGCTTTCTCGCCATTTAAAAACCACAAGGCACCTGCATACTATAAATGCACCTTCCCACGGTGCAAGTGGTTTAATTGTGGTAATTAAGGCCAGGGGAGGGTCTCTTCTGGGTGAGAAATGAAAAACAGCTTGAAGAGGAAAGAAGCATTGTCCCACGAAGCACAAAAGTAACATTAGCCAGTTTAGTTCATGTCTGATGCTCATTATTTGGAGCAGGGGGCGTTGAAGTGTTTTGGTGAGAAAAGAGACCTGTTATTACTAAGACCAGGGATGTGCACAAGTATTCATCTCCGACTTTTCTTTCCAGATCATTGGGTAAAATTCTTATGATTTACTTGGAGCTTTTCCATTTTTTATTACACTTTATTTTACTTTTTGCTTTTAAGTTAAATTAGACTTCATTCAACTCCATTTTAAGTATAAACTACCCCCTGGGGCAGAATAAAGGATTCCGTTTTCCTGAGTAAATCCAGTGCTTCGTGACTGGTGTCACTCCTCCAATGCCTATTTCCTGATCAAATAATTAGTTGTTTCAGCTGAGCCCTTGCTGGTCCCTAATATTCACAAGAGTGGATCCACATGGGTTCATCTCTTTAGTTAAAATTACACAGGAGCAAGAAAATGCAAGAGGAAATCAGACACCCGGCTGGTAGATAAATAATGATTGAGCCGGGAGGAATTTAGGAGACCACAGATTCAATGAAATAATGTCAGTGTTCAGCCTTGCCTGGGACACAACGCATGCTCAATAAATGGGAATTAATATTTACCCCATTAACAATTATCGTGGAGACAATAGCACACAGAGACTCAGAATCTGAAATCGGACTGTCATTTACTGAAGATACATTGAAGGAAGGAGAGAAGGTATTACGAAGTGGCCAGGATCTGGGCACCCATCACACTCCTGGGCCGTAACCCATCAGCACCTCACACACAAGTTCAACCTCAGACCCTCGCACTCCAGGAGCTGCCTTATGGAGAAGGGACCTCGGGAGATGCAGGTGAGACCAGACCTCACCATGACCAGCAGCAGAGGCAGGGGTCAAGCCCACAGCTGTTAAGTTTGCAAACTTCAAAATTGCTACTTAAAAGGGTGATGATAATAGTCGTTTGAAAGAGGTCAGAGTATTTGGCAGAACAGTTAGATCTATGAAGACACCACAGTATTCACTCAAGGGGGTAAACCATTAAATGTCTCCGGCAGCTGGAACTTTACTTTCTAACTATTAGCAAGTCGTGCTGTCTTTTCGTGGTGAGCTGATTTCTCTGTCTGTTACCTTCTTCTGGTTTTCGCCTCTGACAATTTTGAATACACGCTGGGCCGAGATACCAACGGCTGGGCCTTCTCTGCGATGCCGGGTCACACAGAAACCTAGAAGTGCAAGGTG
>NW_007783175.1:0-830 GCF_000696425.1 Galeopterus variegatus
AAAAAAGACAATATTAGGAGTGAAAAAGACACCAGCAGTGAAGCTCCAAAGATCGAGAGAGTATGAGACCATCTCATGACAGTGCACCAGAAACCTAAATAAAGTGAACCAATTCCAAGAAAATAAACTTATCAGAACCATCTTTTAAAAAATATAGAAACATGAATATTCTTGAAAACACACATGCAAAAAAAATTGAAGCAGAAGATGAAAATGCCAGGCTGAGATGCTTGTGCCATTTAAATAGTTCTATTAAATATTCAGGTAAGAAATCATCCCAATCTTACACAAATTATTTCAGAGCATAATTATTCTATAACCTGAAACGCATGTTTGACATCAGGTCTGACAAGAATCCCTTGAGAAAAGAAATGGAGAGGTCAATGTAAATCAAGAACATAGATGCAAAACTCCTAAGCAAAATTTTAGAAAACCAAATCCCAAAATGTCTAAAAATGATAATACATAGTGAATAAATTGGATTTATCCTAGGATTGCACAGTTAGATTAACATTATAAAATTGAAAAATATAACTCGTGATATTAAGAGATTATAGGAGAAAATTATATGATCATTCTTAATAGCTGTATTGAAAGTATTCAATAATATTAAACATCCACTTCTGATAAAAACTCTTAGCAAGCCAGGAATAGAAGAAAACTCCCTGGACCTAATAAAGAGTTTATATTACACCAACAAACAAGTGAACAAACACCCCTAAAGCAAACATCGCCAGAATAAAATAAGCAGCCCAGAAACAGACCTACCCACATATGACTACTTGATATAAGACAAAACTCATGTATGGAAACAATATATGCGGATCACC
>NW_007783175.1:2438-2890 GCF_000696425.1 Galeopterus variegatus
ATACATGGAAATGAAAAATAAGCATGAGAATGAAAACCACCATCATTGGGGCAGGAGGGAGGGAAGTCAGATCAAGACATTTATGGGCACATTACACTTTATTTCTTTTTGAAAATGTCAAATTAAATGGGAAAAAGGTAAGAACTGATAAAGCTAGGTGGTAGGGAAACAGGTGTACATCATAATATTCTCTATATTTTTCTGTAGGGATCATGCTATGAAGTAGTTGTTAATCTATTTTAGATAAAGATCTCCAACCAGTAGTTTGTATATTGACAATTTTTGTCCATTCTAGGTTGGTTTTGTAATATTTACCAATTTGAAGTGATTTGACCAACTTTGATTTTGTTTTCTTTTTTAAAAATAGATCATTTTTTTCTTAGCCAGCGATGTTCGTTTCATTATTGTCATCCTTTCAACATTTTTTTTTCCTTTTTGTCTTTTTCCGTGTC
>NW_007783176.1:0-388 GCF_000696425.1 Galeopterus variegatus
ATGGCCTCATTTCCTCGGGGGATTGTGTTAATTTTAGGTGTCAACTTGGCTGGGCTAAGGGGAGCCCAGATAGCTGCTATATTAGGGTTCTCCAGAGAGACAGAACCAAATACCCATGGCTACTTTGTTCATTAGCCTGTTGTGCGATGGCAGGGGTGGCTGAGGAAAGTGGCTGGCTAGTATCCACAGAATGGGTCATCCTGTCCATTTGATTATTAAAAATAATCAAAAAAGTTTTAAAAAATCAAAAACTCAATTAAAAAATAAAAAATCCTCCTCTGCTGAGGTCACTTTGGTGGGATTCATATGGGGAACAAATATCTTCACATCCTTTGCCCACTCAGAGAGGTCTATCCACATATCTCTTTTCCAAACTTCCTTGCCACCA
>NW_007783176.1:2353-2890 GCF_000696425.1 Galeopterus variegatus
AATCGCCACCCTGCCTCTTTCAAGTCCGTGATGGTAGCACTGTCTCTGCCATCCCTCCAGGATGCGGTATTGATTCTGATTTTCTGTTTTCCTAGGTAGAGGCAGCTCCAGTGGCTGCCGGTTGGCCTTTGTCACCATAATAGTCCTCACTGGACAGGTCAGGGAACCAATGTGGGATTCTGCCAGCTGCTGAGTATGTCTATGCCAATTATGCATCTGGAACTGGGGAAATAGCCACAGGAAGGGTTTGGGGACCCACTGGAGTCACTGAGAGGTGGACCTGGGCTAAAATTCCATGGGTCACCTGATCTACTTTGTATCCCTGTTTTGGGTCTCCTGGAATCAATGTCAGTTCAGAGCCAGTGTCCAGTAGTCCATGGAAGGTCTGAATATTTCCTTTTCCCCAGTGCACAGTTACCCTGATGAAAGGCTGTAGGCTTCTTTGGGAAAGGCTGGGTGCTGTGGATTGATGTCCCCCCAGTGTAAAGAGGGTGGGAAATCCTATTATGCTAATTGAAAGAGGGGGCCTTGGAGAGG
>NW_007783177.1:0-438 GCF_000696425.1 Galeopterus variegatus
GAGTTTGCAAAGGTGAACAGCTCTTATCCATGTAACATTTAATAGAGGCTTCAGCAAAAGTTCAACTAGTTCAGAAGTAAGAGGCAGATATGGTTGGGGTTGCCCCCAAGTGAGTTTCTCAGAAAAGTGTGAATAGAAGTGGCTGGGTGGGACAAAGGAATAAACGGAGCTCACCAGCCACCCAGAGTGCAGCAGCTGTCCAGAAGAACAGCTGCTGATGGGAAAGAGAATCACCATGTACAGACATACAGGACAGGGGAGTGCCAACACGAAGAACAGTCCCACTAAACTTTTCAGTGTGTGAGCCCTGTTCCTAGAGTAAGGGTTAGCATACCATGGCCTGCAAGCCAATCCAGCTTGTGGCCTCTTTTTGAATTGTCAAGGAGCTAAGAATAGTCTGTGCATTTTTAAAGGGTTGTAGAGGAGGAGGAGGAAGAG
>NW_007783177.1:2095-2890 GCF_000696425.1 Galeopterus variegatus
TTTAATTTTATTTATTTATTTATTTATTTATTTATTTATTTATTTATTTATTTATTTATTTTGGCACAAAGAAGAGGTAGTTTCTAGTAAAGACCAGAAAACCTGCCATGCCAGACAAATTCAAAAAGAGCTACTACATTCATTCACTTTTCTTTGACTATTACAAATAAAGCTGCTATAAACATTCATGTATAAGTCTTTAATATGCACATATGCATTCATTTCTCTTAGATAAATACCTAAGAATAGAATGGCTGAGTCATATACTGTGTATCCATTAAATTATTTAGCAATGGCCAAAGTATTTTCCCAAATGGTTGTAACATTTTCTGTTTCCAGGTGCTGCTGGAATTAAATGCATGGAATTAAGTTCATGAGAAAGTTATTCCATATCTTTGCTTATACTTGGTACAGTCAATCTCTTTAATTTTTGACATTCTAATAAGAGTGCACTAGTATCTTATTTTTCAAAATTTGCATATCCTTAATGGCTAATGAATGTGCATCTTTTTATGTGCTTATTTGATATCTGTTTATCTTAAGTGTCACACACATCATTCATTAATTTTTACATTAATTTATTTGCTTTCTTATTATTGAGCTTCGAAAGTTCTTTATATATTCTGGGTACAAGTCCTTTACTAGATATGTGATTTGCAAATATTTTCTACCAGTCTATGGCTCACATTTTCATCCTTTTCAAGCAGAGTTATATTTTAAACTATGCTTGTTTAGATTACATCATGAAAATATTTGAAAATTAGAAATGGAATATTTCTAGATAGCTGCCTGTCT
>NW_007783178.1:0-2890 GCF_000696425.1 Galeopterus variegatus
CCCGTGGCCTTGGTGTTATCAGCACCGCACTCTACCGAGTGAGCCACGGGCCGGCCTACACCCCAAATCTGGATAAATACATAATATATCCAATTTGAAATTTGCAAAACTGACACATGGACATTTAAAAAATTATACAAGAGAGCAAATGCAGGGTTTCTAACTTACTGTCCACAATTATAGCCACAAGATTCTATTATTTTGGCAGCATGATTTATCATGACAATGACTTTAAAGCGGTATCAAGCAGAATTGAAAATATGTATATATACATATTTGTGTGCACACACACACAATCTCTAACCTAAATTCACTAAAACAGTCTTATATTAGTGTAAGTCTAGACACAGAATAGTAATTTCTGTGATTCTCTCTGAAACACTGGTAAATGTCCAATTTTAATTAGGTATCATTTTAAACAAAAAGTTAATAAAAATGGTTAAATAGCAGAAATTTTTCTTTTGATAAAACACTTATGCTGCTGTAAGATAAAAAGCATTTTTCTTATCACACACTATAGTTTAATGGGAAGATCACTAAGTCAAGCACTATTTTTAAGGCTATCATTTCTAGAGTTAGTTGAATCAAGCTAATTCACATATTCCATCATTCCACGTTGTAAATATGTATCATCGCTTTGTACCCATAAATACATACAATTATAGTTTGTCAATATCCAAATAAAACTTGTATAATTAAAAAAGTAAAATAAAATAGTGTTAGTTGACCAGTACATTACCTAGGATTATAAAGTAGCTTTATACATTTAAGAAAATAATTATAATGTGAACATTTTTTGTTCTTTTGCCTTTTACCATTTTTTTGCTACAGACTTTATTCAATAATCCTAAAAAGAAGTATTATTCCTAGAATCTATTTCCTAGTTTAAATACTATAAAAATAGTGTTCACTAATAGGTAAATAATGAGCTACAATTAATACCAGGATCATTTCATAACTTCTGATATTTTGGAGCAAATTCACTTAGAAAGTTTGGAGTCAATCTTATTAGGTCTTTTGCTATTTAATAAGATGAAAATTTCAAAAAATCAACAAAATAATTTCTATAAATTTTAGAAGTAGAGAGTAAAACTGTGGTTACTGCAGCAGGGAAGGGGAGAAGAGGGTTAAGGAGAGGTTGGTTAATGGACACAAAGTTACAGCTAGATAGGAAAAATAAGTTCTAGTGGCGTACAGTAGTACTAGGCAGCTATAATTAACAATAATTTATTGTAGATTGTCAAATGGCTAAAAGAGAGGAGCTTAAATGTTCTCATAAGAAAGGAACAATAAATTTTTGTGAATTTGCTAATTACACTGATTTGATCATTATATATTCTATACATGAATTGAAGTATAACTCTGTACCCCATAAATATGTAAAATCAATATGTTTCAAATAAATAAAAACTTAAAAATATTTTTAAAAATATTTCAAATGATTGGTGAGAACATACCATCAGAGTATTAGTAATCATACTATTAAAGTTTCAAAACTTCTTACCAGCTTTGTCATTAATTTTCATATGTCAATATCAGGTAAGCAATTAAATATCAGCAATTCTATTGTCCCAACTGAAAATTCAAAGAAGGAAGGAATTAAATAACTTGCTCATGGGCCACATAGTCAGGGTGACTGTCATCTGTTCAAAAACAGGCTGGGTCTGCTTCTGGCTCAGTGAGACACTTCAGCAAAGTGAATTGAGGTGGCTGGTCAACTGCTGAGATGCAGTGAAGAGCAAGGTGGTGACCTTGGAAGGACATGAGAAGTGAAGTGAAAGAGAGACTACCGTCATGGTCTCAGTGACTTGGAGATTCTTATTAAGCTAATCAATAAGAATACAGTTAATTTGTTTATGACACTATAAAAGGTAAAGCCAAGATCTATTTACTCTTTGTCAGCAATAATAGCATTTCATAAGCATAGTTTTGATTTTTCCGCTGACTGATCCTTTTGTGAGTTTGATTAAATAACTTCATCCAGTTTGAGAATATAAAAGTCATTTGTGGTTATAGGATATCCTAATTGTAACAGGCAACTTGAGGAAGAGGAAGATATGAGAAGTGCTTTTAGTAATTATATTGAAAAACTAGGGAGAATGAAAAAGAGCAGGAGAGGAAAATAAGCAATCCAGGAGCAGTTTTATCAACATGAATTTAATGCAATCTAATTTTGAATTTCCTTTTCTGTGAGGAACACAGAAAAGCACATAAATAATATATAAATATATACACACACATATTTGGATACATATACCTTACACATCATCAAAACTCAGTGGCATGTGTTCCACATTGGCCATGTCAGTGTGAATTCTCCAGCGTGTAGGACTTATGTGAATACCACACATATTATTTAATAGAATTGACACTGAAAGGTATGCACTGGCTGTTCATATAAATGTTATTTATTTTCTGGAACAATGTTAATATATGCTTATAATTTATATTGTGTGGAATATTAAACTCTTAATATTTATTTGAATTTGCTTTTCATCCATGACAAAATTTCTAAGAACTAAAGGTATTTATGAATATTTCCTTAGTGAGTGAAAATATTCATTTTTTAGAGTTTTCCATTAATAAGAGTTAACCTCATTAACAGCTTTAGGACATTTTTTACATAATTATTATGGCTTTATCATATCTAACTAAATTAACAG
The DNA here is from genome assembly GCF_000696425.1 of Galeopterus variegatus. Classification (NCBI taxonomy): domain Eukaryota; kingdom Metazoa; phylum Chordata; class Mammalia; order Dermoptera; family Cynocephalidae; genus Galeopterus; species Galeopterus variegatus. The sequence goes on from NW_007783178.1 coordinate 2,664, forward strand.
TAATTCCTTAATATCCATTTCATATTCCCATTTTCTTGACTGTCTCAAACACTTTTTTCTTGTAATTGGTTGGTTCAAATAAATACCAGAGTTCACTTGCAGCATATAGTTGATATATTTCAAAGCCTCTTTTAGACCGTCTTCCTCCATCTTTCTCTCTCTTCTTTTTTTTAAATCCCACCCATTTCTTTTGTGAAAACTGAGTCATTTAACTTACAGAATGTCCA
>NW_007783179.1:0-337 GCF_000696425.1 Galeopterus variegatus
TGTCTCTTCCTGTAACTTCTTGGTCTGGAGAATAAATGCAGGAAGAGAACCCCGATTCGTGGTTAATTTCCCAAAAGGAAGGAATGCCTCTATCTTGAGGGTTCCAGGAGATTAACCCCTTTCTGGGGCTTCTCACTGCTCAAAACAGATGGGCTTTGAGTAATCTTCGGCGCCTCCGTCACCCAGGGGAAAAGGGGTGACAAATACGTGTGAGGCAAAGCAACACATTGGCAACTTTTACCTTTCTCTTTTGCTAACTAGAATAATAAATGTTGTTGGTGGTACTGGTTTGAATGTCCCCCCCAAACTCATGTTAGAACTTAACCCCCAATGTGGT
>NW_007783179.1:2398-2890 GCF_000696425.1 Galeopterus variegatus
TGGTGGTGGCAACAGTGACCCAGGGGTTTCACATTGCAAGATGGTGGAAGCAGAGAGAGCACAGAGAGTCTCCTCTTCTTTTAAAGCCCTCAGAACCACAGCCCCGACCACCATTTTTAATCCATTCACTACTGCACGGTCCTACATCTAATCACCTCTTCAAGGCTCCACCTTTCAATTACCATAATAGGATTTCCCACCCTCTTAACAGTCACAGTGGGGTCTAAGTTTCTAATACACAAAACTTGGGGGACACAATTCAAGCTTCAGGGTGTTTTGGGGGTACATAATTCAATCTAGTACAAACCAATAACCCAAATATTGCAAGAAAATTCTGGAATAGAGAACGTAGAGAGATAGAAAATAAATATGAGCAATTGCCATAATTCCTGATGACTTTCTGGCTCTTGATTCTAATTTCCTGTGTCATCTAAAGAAACTTGTTGTCTTTAGGTTCTTTGAAATGCCCCATAATTACATTGAAAAACCATC
>NW_007783180.1:0-968 GCF_000696425.1 Galeopterus variegatus
GAACTTATAATTTTGAAAAATGAGAAATTACATATTCAATGTGAAATGAAAGATATTCTGTCTGAGCATCTTGGAGATTTGACATTTTAAAATTCCTGTTGCAACAAAGAAAAATCATGAAGTAAAAAAAATCAATAAAGAAAACAAAGAAATCAATAAGTAAAACCACATATGAACTAAGAGAGGATGAGAGAGGGAGAACATAAAATACTTTGAAATAATGGTTTACCTCAGCAAAACTGAACTTAATATATCTCTCTTAAAAGATTCTCACAAACTAATATTAGAAATAGACTAGTATACTAATAAAATAAGTGTTAGAAATCTAACTTAATTTCTTGTCTGCTACAGGACATTTTTATAATAAATACAAGATTGCTGTCCTTCTGTCATCAGTTTCTTTGTTTTGTTTTGTTTTTGTTTCATACATAAGTGCAGACAAGCATCCAAGCTCAATAAATTGAGTTTACACTGGAGGAAATGATTTATCCCATTGGGTGTCACTAATCAAGAAGATCTATGAAACATTCTTAACACAACATTATCCTCCAAAGAGCCTACACTTAGGTGTCACTTGCCCAACCCCTTTAGATGTGTGGTACCACTTTTTTGTAAAGTTAAAATCAACTCAAACAAAAAACACATATTATACTTTTTAACAACCTGATAAATTATACACATCATATTTAGGAAAGCAGTCACCACAAGTGTGAAGATGTAAGAGTTTAGTGAAAAAGTTTCCATAGGTATATATAAGTTATTGTTAATATTCCTTCTTTAGTGTTCATAGTTGACTTTTAAGCATTGATTATATAGTTAAAATTAAATTAAACATATTTATGCACATAAATGCATACACGTGTAGGTTTGTGTATGTGTATGTGCATGCATATACTATAGAATATACATATAGTGTATACACAAAGGACATCTACAGAGAGAAGGTCAAGTGGTAAAAAGAAAGATCA
>NW_007783180.1:2381-2890 GCF_000696425.1 Galeopterus variegatus
TCATTGCTGTGCACAAAGAAACTTCACAAGAAATGTATAAATTTCTAACTAAAATTAATAAGTGAATGTAGCAAGGTCACTGGATTAAAAGCCAAGATACAATAATCAGTTGTGTTCTGTATACATACAGAAGGTAAGATTTAAAAATACCATTTACAATAGCATTAATATCAACTACCTATAAGTAAATCTAATAAAGGAGACACCATGTCTCTAAATGGAAAGTTATAAAGCATTGTGAGAAAAAAACTGAAGACTTAAATATGAGAGGTAGGCCTTGTTAATAAATTGAGAGACCTAATAGTGTCAAAATATCATTTTTTAAGTTAATTCGTAAATATGTTCTAAAAAATTTATTTTATTTTTATTTATTTATTTTTTAAATTTTATTTTGTCGATATACAATGTGGTCGATTATTGTGGCCCATTACCGAAACCTCCCTCCATATCCTCCCTCTCCCACTCCCCACCCAAAAATGTCCTTTCTGATTGCTTGTTGTGTCAACTTC
>NW_007783181.1:0-528 GCF_000696425.1 Galeopterus variegatus
TTTCCATTAGCTTCCTTCAAGTGCATTTTGAAACATGATTATGCTTAACTGCATTATAGAACATGATTTATTTGTGAATCTTCAGTTTCTCTTGATTTATGGCACAAAGCAGGGAGAATTTCTCACCATATATCAAAACAAATCCTTATAGCATGGCAGTTTCAAGTTGTTTTTTTTTCAAGCAAAGTCATTATGCCAAAGTAGAAATATAAAAACATCAGCTGTTGCTATTCATACTATTGCTTTTGTGTTGCACAAAAGAACTAAGCTGCAAATAAACGCAAAAGTTTTTAATTAAAAAAAGATACTAGTAACAGAAATATCTGAAAAAGTTCCTGAATGCCAGAAAATCACCATCCCTGGACTGTGCATTTTTTTTCTTTTCATTATGAAGGTTTTTACACATACAAAAAAAAATGGAATAGTTTAATGAACAACCATATACTCATCACCTAGATTTATTTTTATTTTTTATTTATTTTTTTTGTCTTTTTCCGTGTCCGGCAACGGATCGCAACCCTCAGTGTT
>NW_007783181.1:2198-2890 GCF_000696425.1 Galeopterus variegatus
TAACAAATATGTTTCCTTCAGGAGACTTCCAGCAGTGGTAGAGATCTCAGATCTGCCAGGATCTGAGATAAGAAGAAGAGTAGTAATAATAACAAGTGTTTATCTAAGTCTTTACTTGTGCCAGACACTGTTCTGAAAACTTTACATGGATTAACTCATTTAATTCTTCCAGTCCTAAGAGTTAGGAATTTGTAAAATCCTCTTTCACAGATGCAAAAAAGCCATTGCCAGAAAGTCCTGGGGGCTCCACTGTGGCTCAGTAAGAGCTAAGAACTAAAGGCAGTTCTTAGCTCTAAAGAACTAAAAAACTCTGCACTTTCAGTCCATGTGGATTTAGCCAGCCTGGGTTTCCTTACTGTAGTCTCAATCAGGGCACATGCTACCCATCGAGAAAGTTCCCAGGCTCAGATGACGAGCGACATCCTCCCAATTGACCAATCATTTCTTAATATTGTGAATTATCAGGGCTGTCTGGTTAGCTCAGTTGGTTAGAGAATGGTATTGTAACACTATGGTCAAGGGTTCAGATCCCCGTCCCGACCAGATGCAAAAAGAAAAAAGTAATAAGAACATTGTGAATTATCAGATAAGCTGTACAGAGTTGTAACACTTCCAGCTAATGAACACTTTATTCTAAGATGATTTCATGTTGTGTTTTATAGAATATGAGGATAGGTTTGTTTGTTCGTTTT
>NW_007783182.1:0-1054 GCF_000696425.1 Galeopterus variegatus
GCATGATCCTGGACAAGTCTCTGTGCTTCGATTTACACTTCAGTGGAAACGGGCAAATGATTACCTGCCTGCCTTTCCTGGGAGGGAGCTGAGATGCAACATAAGCTACTATGTGTGAAAAGTGGTTTGAAAGCTCTTAAGATGCTATTAAACTTCCAGTAAGATTGTAATCATGCACAATATATGCCATTACCTAGTCTGTCTACAGCATCAGTCCACAAACAAAGCCATTGGTGCTTCCTGAACACCTACCATGTGCCTTGCACTGTTTTACATTCGTTATTTCATTTAATCCTTCCACAATTCTAGGAGGAAAGTACTGTTATTACACTCATCTTATAGATGACAAGACAGGTAGGTTAGGGAAGAAGTCAAGGTCACATGGCTTGTATATAACAGGTCAGGATCTGAACCGAAGAATAGGTATCCATCTCCAGGGCCGTGCACAGAGCCAGTGTGCTCCATTCCCTCTCCAGGTCAAGACATAAAGCTGCTGTCTTTGAGATCTTGCCTGATTTAAGATGTGGTCTCATTTCAGAAAAGGAAATTAATATGAAAAGTTTCATTAACCAAGGGGAATTACATAGTTAATTCACAGAATAAGAAGAAAGGCCTTTTAAAAAAAAGCCACTTTAAGGAATTTACTAAGGTCAGTAAATGTCTAAAGAGAGATAAAGAAAATTTAACCTTCAACTTGTTTTATTTTGTTCATGACCTATCTTTGTTCGTTTTCATACCAGCAGCAAATATCATTTTTGTAATTAGAATTCTCTTAAGGGCACGGTTTAGTAAACAGAACACACTATAGCTCAGTTACAGCCTTTATTCAACACTACTGTGTATTCTTTGTTGAATTTGTATGTTAAAAATCTTTGATAAAAGGGCTGGCTGGTTGGCTCAGTTGGTTACAGCATGTTGATATGCTCATAACACTAAGGTCCGGGGTTCAATCCCTGTATTGGCCAGCTGTCAAAAAAAAAAGGGCCAGCCTGTTGCTCACTTGGGAGAGTGTGGTGCTGATAACACCAAGGCCAAGGGTTCGGATCCCTACATA
>NW_007783182.1:2311-2890 GCF_000696425.1 Galeopterus variegatus
GAGAATGTACATTAAAATTTTTTAAAATGTTAAAATAGTAGAAGTTACCTTCCTAAGCCTAAAATGTCCCCAATTATCTTTCTGATTTCCTTGAAAGCGTCCTGGGGTTGAACCAATAAGGTAAACACTAAAAAGATAAAACACAAGTTATAGAACATAGTGATGTACTTTGGGCACTTGAAAAAAAAAAATCACAAAATACATATGAAAACTAATCATGAAATGTTCTGAGAGCCAATCCATTTTCTTGTGATATCTCCCCAACAGTAGTGATACTCAAACTCACTTTTAAACAAACCAACTAATGATGGAATACCTACAAGGTGTAAGGTACCAGGTGAAGAACTCATTAATTTTAAGAGGACCTTAGTGGGTGGCTTAAGGTAAGCAGTAAGTTTCACTAGTTGCCACTTTAATGCCTGAGAACCACGAGATGCAGATAGTAACAGAATCTGCTCTCTCCTTCATCACATCATGAAGCACAGCTGACTGTCACTCCACCTCTTTTCAAGTCCCTTTCACTCCTGACCATATGTGGCTGTCCAGGTATGAACTTCTATATAAGCACCCTAAATTGAT
>NW_007783183.1:0-339 GCF_000696425.1 Galeopterus variegatus
AAAATCTGTTGTGAACAGCCCAACCCAGCCAGACACACACTTGGAAGTATGGCTGCCCAGCCAAGCTCAGCTAGATTAGTTGAACCACAGATGTGTGCACATGAATAAATGATTTGTTTTAAGCCACCAGATCTTGGGGTAGTTTGTTACAAAGCATAATCATGGTGAGAGTTAGCAAATACACCAGAATTCATCCTTCCTCCAGAGGAAATATCTTAAACACTCAACCCACTTACTTAAATAATTATGGACTGAAATTTAAGATCTAGGCACTGGGGATACAAAAAATGAAAAAAAGAAATAGTTCTTGCCTTTTGAAGGATTCACAGAATGAGAAAA
>NW_007783183.1:2280-2890 GCF_000696425.1 Galeopterus variegatus
CACCCTGTGGTCTGCCTCGATGCTTGTACGAATATTTGCAGTGCTGCTAACTTTTTTTTTTAACCAACAAAAATCTGAATCTGTATAAAACTTGATAAAAAATAGTGTTTCAAACTGTACAGTCACCAGAAGTACACAGATAGCAAAAATGCACACACTTCACTTGGCATCTCCTGTACCTTTAGCTTTCTGTGCCTGGTCTGTTTTGGCATCTCAATTATCTGCAGGGTTATTCCCATCCCTGTCATCATCAGCTTTTCCCTTTTTCCCTTTGGGTACCTTCTCTCCCTTCTTTGCAGGGGCCTTTTTAGGTGTAGGCTCTGGCTTTGGAGGAGAAGGTTTAGCAGACAATCTTGCAGGTCTTCTCTGTGGTTCATCTTTCACCTTTGCTTTATTTCCTTCAGCATCCCCTTCAGCCTTTCTCTTGGGCATGGTGGAGATGGCGGTGGGACGTAGGCAATAGACACTGGAATGCAGCAGTGCATGGGCTTTGGTTGTTCCGGGGGTCTTTCTTGCCTCTTCTTCTTCACACTGCTCAATGCTGGTAATTTTTATTCATTGAAATAACAAGACAGAAAAAAATACACACACGCATTAGAAGTAAACCATC
>NW_007783184.1:0-508 GCF_000696425.1 Galeopterus variegatus
TTCCATTTGCTTTTCTGATTCAGAGTTTGGGGTGATATTCCTCTACGTGTGTAGGTTGCCCAGAGATGAATCTGACTTTATTAGTTTAAATCCTTTGTTCAGAGCACCAGCGATGAGCTTATGAAAGCGCAAATGGCTCTTATCTTCAAAGGTCTCCTTTATGCTGCAAACCCCACCTCACCAACCTGTGTTATTAATCTATTGCAATCCCAATTAGTTCACATCAAGGTCAAATCTTTGGGGTGTGAAAAATGACTGCAAACTTAAATGAACAAATTCCTCTTGCACAGATCTCACACGAAGTGGGGAAGAAGACTGCCGCAAAGGAACTTAGAAGAGGGAGTTGTCTGATACCACAGAAGAGCTTGATAGTGATCCTCTTGGCTCACAAGCCAAAGAACTCCAATTATTGTAAAGAATTTAAAACTTGCATGGGAACATGCAACTGAATGAGGGAACAGCTTAGCCTCTTCTTACTCTGCTGCTCGATGGCAAATTAATTTACCAG
>NW_007783184.1:2533-2890 GCF_000696425.1 Galeopterus variegatus
CATGCTTCAGAGTTTGCTGCTTAAAACTAGAATCCTAGAATCTCTGTCATAAAATCCAAAAAGGATACATTAGAGCCTGTGTCTTATGGGAGCAGAAGATGACAGAGACTGCTTTATGGGCTTCAAGTCACTCAGATTTTTCAGACAGTACTCACATTTTACAAAACCGCAAAAGTGCTACAGTAAAACCTAGGGTGGCTGCTTAGAGAATGCAGAGAAAGCGTAGTTGGGCTGGTGGGGAGGCTGGCCTCAGGGTCACTCTGCACCATGCCCCCTCTACCTCTCCCACCAGAGGTCTGTCTGAGGCCAGGTGTTGGCTCCAGGGTGGCACTTGGGCACAGAGGGCTGCAGAGGTGC
>NW_007783185.1:0-968 GCF_000696425.1 Galeopterus variegatus
GATGACAATATAGATATAAGATATCGTGGTAACTAGGATGTTTGCCATCCTAAAGATCATTGTTAATATAACATCCATGACCTGCACAAAGATAGTGCCAGTGCAAGATAGGATTAACAGTTGGAGCATGTCACAAAGGAAGTGTCTGAAGAAAGGCCCACAGAAGTAGAGCTGAGAAAAAGCACATAATTGGGAAAAAAAAGCAGAGAATTCAGCCACATAGGCTCCCAACACCATCAGAACACACAGGGTAGGTGACCTAATTGATGAATAGAGCAATGGGTTACATATGGCAACTCAGCTGTCATGAGCCATGGCCGTCATAAGACAAGACTCGCTCAGTCCCGTCATTGAAAAGGTAAAGTTCTGCATGATGCAACCCAGGAAGGCATGGTTTGCTGCTCCTGGAAGAAGTCGGAGAGCATCCTGGGGACTGTGGAGGTGACATAGATGATATCTATAAAGGACATATAAAGGTTTATGGAGTTGGGAATCTCTCTTTGTTGAAACAGTGAGGCATGGGTTCCATGTCAGAGTCATATTGTAGATCACCAGGAACATAACAAAGAGCACTACTAGGGTTCTGGGAAAATCTGAGAACCCCAGCAGGATGAAGTGGGTGATCTTTGTAACATTTCCTAGCCCAATCATTGGCACAATGCTCCTGACACCAGAAAAAGACAAGAGAATACATTGTTTACTCAGGTGAAATAATAACATTACCATTTTGTTATTTCCCCACCTTTCCCTCCAATGAACACTGGAAAAGAACAAAGGATTCACCGTATTTCTGATGAAAAGACCCCAGCTTTTTTCTTGAATTGTCAACATGTATCTGCTCAGTGCTTTAGGTTCTCAATTAATTCATGATGACTCATGAGAATTAAAAATGGTATTTAAAAGTTGACTGGCAAATTTTATAAAAAGTGCCATAAAATGTTGAGATTATTACCGCATGTTCTCACTTA
>NW_007783185.1:5452-8342 GCF_000696425.1 Galeopterus variegatus
TTTTCTTTTGTAGCCTATGCTTTTGGGGTGTTATTCATAAAGTCATTGCCCAGTCCCAAATACTGGAGCATTTCCCCAATGTTTTCTCATAGGAGTTTTAAAGTTTTAGGCCTTACAATTAAGTCCCTAATGCATTTTGAGTTGAGTTTGGTATATGCTGAGAAGTACGGCTGAAGTTTCATTCTTCTACAAATGGATATCCAGTTTTCCTAGCACCATTTATTGAAGGGGCAGTCTTTTCCCCAATGTATGTTCCTGACTGGCTATTATAAAAAAGACAGAGAATAACGAATGCTGGTGAGGATGTGGAGAAAGAGGAACCCTCCTGCACTGTTGGTAGGACTGTAAATTAGTACAGATGTTATAGAGAACAGTATGGAGTTTCCTTAAACAACTACAGATAGAACTTCCATATGATCCAGCAATCCCACTGCTGGAAATATATACAGAGGATTGGAAAACATCAGGTTGAAGGAGTGCCTGCACTGGATGACTGGATAGGGAAATTGTGGTACACATACACAATGGAATACTACTCAGTCATTAAAAAAAATGAAGTTCTACTACTTGCAACAATGTGCATGAGCCTGGAGAAAATCATTCTAAGTGAAATGACCCAATACGGAAAGAGAAATGCCACATGTTCTCACTTATAACTGGGAGCTGAATCCATAAATAAACAAATGAAGAATAAAGAGAGAAAGAAAGAAAAAAAAAACAATCACAGTAATACATTAAGCTTTTAGAAACTAGAGGTGGAAAAGAGGAGTAGAGGGGTAGAGGGAGGGGGCTAGTAAGAATTTGGTCAACAGACAAAAAGAAGAATTCAGTATCATAAGGATGAATAACCTAACTAAAGTGATCTAACCACACCACATTGTAGACAATTACTGAAAATCAATGTTGCACCCCATATGTATATATGATAAAACAAACAAACAAACAAATAAATAATTGCAATGGCATTCTTCACAGAAATAAAAAAATGCTAAAATTCATGTAAAGCCACAAAATATAGCCAAACCAATCTTGAACAAAAAGAACAAAGCTGGAGGCATCACACTACTTGATTTCAAAATAAGCTACAAAGGTTTAGTAATTAAAGCAGCATGATTTTTGCATTAATACAGAAAAATAGAACAAAATAGAGTACACAGGTATAAATTTATGCATTTACAGCCAACTAATTTTCAACTAAGTTTCCAAGAACAATGGGGAAAGAGGAGTCTCTGCACATAATACTGAGAAAACTGTACTGAGAAAACTGTATCTACATGTAAATGACTGAAACTAGACCCCTATCTCTCACCACATACAGAAATCAACACAGGATGCATTAAAGACTTAGAGTTGTGTCTCAAAACTATGAAACTTCTAGAAAAAAATCATTGGGAAGATACTACAAGATATCAGTTTGGACAAGGATATTTTTGACAAGACACTAAAATCATGAGTAACAAAAGGATCTTAAGTGTATCCTCACCCTCACAGAGAAATGGCAGGTTGTTTTCCCTTAGACATGCCCAACTCCCAATCTCATCCACCACCAAATAAGCAGCTGGCAGGCCTCTCCCATCAGCAGACTTGCCTCATCACATGACAACCACCTGATAATCAGCTAGCTGAGCCCTCTCTTGGAAGGCACACCTGGTGAACTCACCCATTACCTGAAAAACAGGGGGCCATCCCCCCCTCAGTAGGTCACACCACAATCATTTGTACCACTCTAGTTATGGCTGGCTGGCCCGCTTCTCAGAAGGCCCACCTCAGGATCATGCCCACCACCTGAGAAGCAGCTCAGTGTCCCCACCCTTGGCAGGTCCACTTAAATGACCAAGGGAAGCAAAAGCTCACATGAGTTTTTGAGAAGTGGCTCAGTAGATCACTCCCAGGAAAACCACCCTCTGCTAACTAAACCAATGCTTGCCCACACCCCCAACTCAGAGAAACAGCCCAGCTATCGTGCCCCTAGTGGATCCACACTTGAGTCAATGAGCCATCACATGCACACACATTCAAGTGAGAAACAGCCCAAAGGATGCTACCCTGGCATGCCTGCCACCAGTCAGAAAAATCAACACAGTGACCATGCCATTATTTTACCACTCCCAGGGACTCTGATAGGACACATGCCCACACTCCCTGCCTGAAAATTTGCTCAGCAACACCATCCCCAGTGTGTCATCTCTTGAGATGACTGACCAGTGTGCATTCACATACCCTGAACTGAGAACCAACATAACGAGCAAACACCAGCAAAGCTGTATCACCACCTGAGCAAACCTCCAATGCTTAGGCCATTGAAGCACTTGGAGACCTAGAAAATGTGCATTACAGATGAAGACACCACAGTGAGTCTACACTACAACCCTGATCCAGAAGAAAGAAATTTTACCCTACCCACTCAGCAACCTAGGACACAACTGAATGTGAATGTTTTCCCTGACACAAGCCACTCTGCAACACTCAAAGAGGAAACTATTCCACCAAATGCAAAGATGGCAACACAGGGAAACAAGAAACTTGAAAAAAAAAAAAAAGGTTACATGACAGCAACAAAGAAACACAATAACAGTGCCGTAACTGATCCCAAAGAACTGGAAATTGCTGGCTTGCCAAAAAAAATCCAAATTAATAATCTTAAGAATACTCACTGAGATACAAGTGAATACCAACAAACAAGTGAATGAGTTCAGAAAAACAACATCCTCTGAATAATTTATTTAACAGAAATAGCTATTATTAAAAAATCAAACAGAAATCTTGGAAGTGAAAACTAAATTGAGTGAAATGAAAACACATTTTCCACTCTCAACAATAGACTAGATCAAGCATAAGAAATAGTTTCTGATCCCAAATACAGCTGTTTGGCAATAACTGAGGAAGACAA
>NW_007783186.1:0-1088 GCF_000696425.1 Galeopterus variegatus
AGATGCCTCCAGGTAAGCAATTGAGTACAATTGTGTACAAATGTACAATGTAATCAACTTGTTGCAGAGTCTTGAGGTAGAGTTGAGATGTAAGTCTGAAAGTGTTTCGGAACAAGATCATCAGGCCAAATCATGAGCTCTCTATCAGCTTTTTAAGCTGCGCTAAAATGTACCACAGATTAACGGTAAATAAGAAATTAGCAACGCTCAAAAGAAAATACTCTAAGAATTTGTAGATTTCGAAGTATGCAAAAAGGCATCAAAATATTTGCATGTATATATAATCTTAGAGATTAGGAGTCAGATCATTTGAAGTCAAATGAAAAGAAACATAAATACAGATGAATATTTGAATTCAGGAATAGTTGTTTAAAAGTAGTCTCATTTTGTGATTGTCTTTTATAATCTATCTCCTATAACATTTTTGAGGAACTGATGAACAGTTCAAGTTCCAAGCTGATATGGAAGAGACCAAAGAAAACATTATAACTGTCTTGTAATCATGTATGTTTATAAAATAAATTTAAGTCTAATATTAATTAAGATTAGCTCAAGTTTATTGTTATATGATTCTTGAGGCATGAAAACCTATCAAGATTTTCTAAGAGTAGAAGAATTGTTATGGAGAGAAGTATTTTCTGATTGCCTCAGTTACCACTCCTCCCCCACTTGTGAAAAGCAGCCATAGTCAGCCCTCATGGCTTTAAAAAAGGAAAACTTTAGACAAATTAAGTTAAACAGAGTTTAACTGAGCAAAGAACGATTTGGAAATTGGGCAGCAGCCAGAACCAGAATAGGTTCAAAGCGATTCGGGAGCTGCCATGTGGTCACCTGAAATTTATAGACAGAGAAAGGAAAGTGATGTACAGTAAACAGAAGTGACATAGAGAAACACCTGGATTGGTTACAGCTGGGTATTCGCCTTATTTGAACATGGTTTGAATAGTTGGCTGCCTGTGATTGGCTGAGACTTGGCTACTTGTTACAAGAGCAGGTTCCCGTCTACTTGTATATCAAGTGAGGCTACAGTAACGTCTGAAGAAATTTTCAGGCCAAAGTTAACAATTCCCCTCTTTTTGTCAACCTCT
>NW_007783186.1:2525-2890 GCF_000696425.1 Galeopterus variegatus
CACTGTGTTTTTTACTTTTAGGGAGTTAAATCAAATAAGCATTTCTCTATCCTTTAATCCTGATCATTTTACTTATCACTAATGTAACAACTATCAGAAATTTTTAAAATATCAAACACTTTTTAATTGATTTCCCTTGATTCAAAATTTACCTCTTCTTGTTTTCTCCTGCTTTTCAAGTAATTAACTCTTCACTTTTTAATTTGAACTGTGCAGTACAAGATTCCTCTAGTCATTCCAAGTGGAAGGTTATAAAAACATTAAAAAAAAATTTATACTGCACGTACTTGAATGTGTCGTTTGTCCTTCTGACATGCTGTGCCATCAGCATTTCGTTTTAGGGTGAACAGTAGTTGGACCAACTC
>NW_007783187.1:0-532 GCF_000696425.1 Galeopterus variegatus
ACTACTAAATGCAGGTTCTTTATATAGTGAGTAATAATTTAATTAAAACCCTCCTATATTTGGCATCCAAAAGTCTCTAAAATTATAAAAACAAGAAAAGGAATTAAAACGGCCCAGCTTGCGTCATACTTTTGAACTTCTGGAGCAAAGTGGCCAGAGTTGTGTTATTACAACATTATCAGAATCTTGTGATATGAATTGAAAATAAACTGTTCTAAGGCAAATGCTATGCAGTCCAAAAGAACACATGCCTACTACCCATAAATTTTATTTGTAAGGTATTTTGAAGTTAAGGTATATTTAGAGTATTGCAAAGTTAAGATAAGTTTTGATAACAGTAACAAAGTTGTCATATAAATAATGTCATTTAAATTACATTTACAAGCTCTATTCAACCACATATTATAGCTCACATTCTACAGTTTAGCCAGGAGGACTTAGAAAAAAGAGAAATTCCTAATACATATATGTTTATATTTCCTCCTTTGACCTATCTCTCTGATGATATATTATGTACAGTAAATGCCTTTTT
>NW_007783187.1:2228-2890 GCF_000696425.1 Galeopterus variegatus
CTGCTTTGTATTGATTATGTGTATTGATTTCAAAAATCTAATCTTATTCAAACAAATGAAACATTTCTTTGTATTACCCAAAACAAAAATATAATTTTATGGTCCAATTCATGTAACTGAAAACAACAAATCTATTTAACCACCCACTTGGTGAACATACAGTGCACATGGCACAAAGATGTGTATAAGAGTTTATTGCTTATAATCATACAAATTAATCAAATTGCCTTAGAAGAAATACTGGAGCTTTTATTATAATCTACCATGATGAGGAGTATAGCACAAAGAGCATTTGTGCATCATGTCTGTACTTACTGTATTCTACAGCAGAAATTGCTAATCACTCACAACCTGCCTTCCCCATGAGCCAGCACTCTCTCTCAGCTTCCTTCAGAAACACTTACCGTATGTCAAATGAAAGCTAATATGTGAAATGAAAACTTCCTTGTTGTTATTGGTAAATAGTATTTGTTCTTAATCATAGTCCATGATGGTTGGTCTTTAAATTTTGTTTACCCAACAAAATATTAACACTATAAAAACTGTGTAAGGAGTAAACACTCTAGGTTTTTTTCTAAATTTACTACCTATTTAAGTTTTAATATATATATATATATATATATATATATATATATATATATATATATATATATAGAGAGAGA
>NW_007783188.1:0-1062 GCF_000696425.1 Galeopterus variegatus
AAAAAAAAAGAGAGAGAGAAAGGTACCTTCAGTGGACAGAAATTATGTGGACTCCCTAAAAGCTAATGTGAAAAGACTGAAAGAAAATAAATCAAAGCTCTAAAAAATGTCTCAGGCAAACACAAGGATAGCCATGCCATCGCTCCATGCTTAGAGGCAGCTGGTCCAGGGAGCAGCAGGGGGCCTACAGGAAGGGGCTGGTTGGAATATACCTATGGGGGGAGCAGCCAACTCTCCAGTTGAGTCATACAGTTGGCAAGAGAGGATTGGTCTCTAGGGGGAATCTGTGACTGGACTGGGGAGACATGGGAAAGCCAGGTGCCATGTGACACCCTTGCACAGGAAGGCCCCTGCCCATGAGGCCACCCACTGACATCCCACCCCTGACAGTCCACCAACAAAAATGGAAGATGTGGAAGTTCCAGCCGTGGTTGAATGTGTGCTTCTGAGGAAGGAAGTATAGAAAATGGAGGGAAGACACATTCAAAGCAGTGATGAGAGGATTTCCCATCATCAATTAGAGAGTTTTAAGGAGATTCTTCAGAAAGAACCGCTGTTTAAGATGGTCGACCAAATGCACCAAGACGATTGGAAACAGACGGAATTCAAAACATGTTGTGGTACAATCTCAATCCCTGAAGATAAAAACACTAAAATATATAAAGAGGAAATAAAATCAACAGTTTCTTTACCAAGGAATAGGTCAGATTGACTTCAGCTTTCTCAGTAGCAATACTGGGTGCAAAGAGAGAGTGGAGCAACACCCTGACTTTCTGAAAAAGTTATCTCTTGAAGCACAGAATTATAAACCCACCCCCAATATTATCCTAGTGTAACAGCAAACTAAAGAACTTTTCTTATGTGCAATTACTCAGAAAATTTCTTATACTGCCCCAAAATATTTAGTGGGCAATGAGCTTCACGACAGTAAAAACTAAGAGGAAACACACAAGGAGCAGTGGTGAACACAGAAGAAGAAAAGTTTATCCTAAAGTATAAATGAGATTTGAGTGCTAAAAATTTAATATCAGTCTATAAGTGATATTCAAAATGCTTCCAACA
>NW_007783188.1:2345-2890 GCF_000696425.1 Galeopterus variegatus
AAGAGAAAAAGAAAAAAATTAGGTGATAGATGAAAACCATGAAACAATATGGTGATATCCAAGCATATCAAAAATCAAAATAAATGTGAATTTGTAGTATTTATCTATTAAAATACAAAGACTTTCTTGCTGGATCAACACAGACGCACCCATATTTTGTGAACCAAAGCAACTGGGAAGTTGAAAATAAATCAATGGATAAAGATATAGCAGGGAAGGACTTCCACTGCTGACAATGATTTGCTGAGCCACTGGGGTTAATCCTTTTGCTGAGGATAACTGAAAAACCTGATCAAAATATTTTTAAAATTTCTGCTTGAAGGAACTGAAAAGTAACAATACAGCATTACTGGGCCATAATCCAAATTAAAAGAAATCCAGACTTGCAAACCTGGCATTTGGGGATTGTCCAACAACTTTGTCATCAAGCTGATGCTTCTTGTGCCTTCCCCGTCCCATGCACCCTGTTGCACCCCACCACTTCCCTGTCCTCCTTACTCCTCCTCGTCCCCACCCTCGTCGTCCCATTCACTTCACACTGACAC
>NW_007783189.1:0-961 GCF_000696425.1 Galeopterus variegatus
AGAGAGAGAGAGAGAGAGAGAGAGAGACTTTCATGTGCTCTCCTTTTAATGCCCCCAGAACCACACCCATGACCACCATTATTAATCACTTAATTAGGGTATGGTCCTTAGACTCTAATTACCTCTACAAGGCCCCCACCTTTCAATTACCTTAATAGGATTTTCCCACCCTCTTAACATTGCCACAATAGGGACCAAGCCTCCAACACATTAAACTTTGTGGGGAAACAATCCAATCCATAATACTCATCTCAAATATGCCAGGAGAGTAAACTGTCTGTGTAGTGGGGAACAAAATAGGATTTATAAAGACTTTTTGATTGAGTACCACTTTTTATTAATATATATTTTTTAAGGAATATCTCATATTTTTTCTTATGAATCCAACTGGAATTGGTTTAAAGTGAATCCACAGAAAATTTCTATTTTCACCTGTGAGAAAGACAAACGTACACACATAAATAGACATATCCACGACTTTGTGTGTATCAGCCTCAAACTCATCCACCTTTACATACCCAGGAACAACTGCCAATAAGGAATCCTTGGGACAATACTTCCAGGTATATAGACCCTTCCAAGAAAATATTATTCTGTAATGTGAATTTTTAAAATTTTTTGGTCATCATATTCTCTCTTCTAGTTAAAGCTTACAAAATTTAAATATAAAGCTGGCTGAACAATATCATATTATACAAAATTTAATCACAGATACCAAAGCTACAAGTGAAAAATCAGTGCCAAAGGTTTTTAAGGATTGGTGAGTTTTTCTTGTTTTTCTTCCCCGTCCCCCCTTTTTTTAGCCCAGGGAGAATTGAGCACATCTACTTTGCAGCTCAATACTAAGTACTTACTTTCCCCTGATGAAACAGAGTAGCAGATCTCCACTTTCTTGGAAGTTCCTAAGTAAATCAAATTATGTCTAGCTGGCACTCTAGGAAGGGGAGAACTTAATGACCTT
>NW_007783189.1:1844-2890 GCF_000696425.1 Galeopterus variegatus
TCCTAAGTAAATCAAATTATGTCTAGCTGGCACTCTAGGAAGGGGAGAACTTAATGACCTTTCTCAAAACTAGCCTGAGGCAAGATTGTTTGCACATGGCCAGAGCTACCACTCTGACTCCAGCTAGAGTGTGATACGGCAGTCGTTTCTCCTCTGGCCTGATAGAAAGGATGCAGCTCTTACAGGAACCGTGGCTCTCAGGTCAATAGCCCTCATCCCACTTTACCCATCAGCCTGCCCCTTCTCTAGCCTGGAATTGTGGACTTTTGTAATCCTCACTACCTCTTTCAGAGAGTTTACTGGAATGCGTATGTGTGTAAATGTCCCCTCATCAAAAGGAGATAAGAACCTGATCTACGTTTACTCCAGAACTGGAAAAGATTAATGTCTAATTACCTCTCCGTTTTCCTTCTTTATCAGAAAGCACAAGCCTTGACAGCTGGCTTGAGCTCTCTCTCTTATGTCCTCTACCAAGTACTCTCTTGGCTGCATTGCTATCATTTACAATTAAACAGAAATGTGAAAAATGCTTCTATGTGTACAAATTTGGAGAATCCAAATTAGTACAATAGCCGCTTCACAACCTCTGGGGATTCACAATGACCAATCAAAGATTCTTGAAAAAACTCAAGAACATAAAATCAGGACCCTATCCACTGGGGCAAAGACCCACAGAAATATGAGAATTAATTATACCTGGGATATTTAAAATATAGGGTTATGAGTATTACTCATTTGTAAAACTGAAACTGGGGGATGTTAAGAAAATTGCAGAGTTGCACAACTATATATTTGCTCATTCATTAACAGATTGATAAACAGATGACAGATAACATAGGTGCATGACAGTTAACTATAGAAAGTTCTTCAAAGATGAATAATGTGCAATTCCTGTCTTTGAGAAGCAAATATGAGACAAAGTTCAATGATAAGAGAGCTGTGAGAGAGGTCCATCTGCATAGTGTAAAGGGATGACACAGTCTATAGGTAAAGTAGGGGACTTCGGAGAGGAAGTACAGGAACTGGCATTTTCCAGATTAAAGAAG
>NW_007783190.1:0-240 GCF_000696425.1 Galeopterus variegatus
TTCTAAATCACCAACCTTTCCCTCCTAAAGACTTTTTATGTCCTGTCAAGTCTCTGCTATCGGTTTTAATGAAGACCATTGTCCAACTAGCTTGTGTATCATTATTCCTTTCTACATCCCAGTAGATTTCATTTCATTAATAGAAAAGGCTGTGAATGTTTACAAAAATAAAGTCCACATATTTGGACTAATTCTTAAAATGTCTGAAAAAAACTAGGACTCTCCTGAGAATAAGCACAA
>NW_007783190.1:2059-2890 GCF_000696425.1 Galeopterus variegatus
AAGACACTAGTCTTACAGCTAAAATGTTTAAATGTGAAAAAAAGAAAGAGAGTGGAAATGAAGGAAGGAGAGAATTTAATAATTTTTCTGGCATCCCTGGAAAAGGGGATCTTGAATGAAATTTGTAAAAAGTACTTGTTTGCCAAATCAAAATATCCTCAAAATTCAACCCAGTTCAGTGTCTTCTTTCCTTAGGTGCAAGGGCTATGAAATAAACATTTAAGTTTTTGATAAGTGTTACTATCCATTTATCTAGGCTAAATTCTTGGTCAGATACATTAGTTTTCTCCATTACCTTATGGTCCTTAAATGGATTTCCAGAGTGAAGGAAGTGGTATTGGGGAATTAATGCCAACTTTTACTCCAGGTTGATTCCATTTCTTAAATAAGAATGCAAACCTGTGACCTAGATGTTAAATATAGATGTTAAAAGATAGTGGAGCTAAACCCAACACCACACCCAGAGAAAAACTACTTATCTTCACTTTTAGACATATGCATTTATCAAACTACAATCACTATGTTTATTTCTGCAGCGGCATGAATCCCAAAGGCCAGCTAAAGAGTTTGAAGGAAAGGGAACTAAAGAAACCATAGAATCTTTCTCCAGTATGTATTATCTTTTGGGTTTTTAGCTAACATTTCATCTAATATTAGATGAATTTACCTAATATCCACAGCAGCAAATAAAAGTTGACAAATTCATTTATTATACTCCATTTATATAACTCCTATAAAGACTGATCATTATCTAGGTGTCATAAAATCTTACTCCTTTCTCACTAATAACTTTGAAGGAATAAATTACTTAAGCTAAATCTCACATACACA
>NW_007783191.1:0-370 GCF_000696425.1 Galeopterus variegatus
ACAGAGATAGCCAGGCCACAACACCAGGAGACACCTCCTAGCAGGTTCCAGAGCTCCTAGTACAACGACAGTCTGTGTCACCTGGTTACAATTATGAGAAACAGAATCTGATTGGATACTCACTGGCCAATGGGGTTGCCTCACCTTGGTCCAGTGGGAGATATCCAGGGGAATAGGGTCACTGGATGGAAAAAAAAAAAAGCTACCAAGGCACACCTTCTGTCAAGAGAAGTTTCTGGAAAAGGAGAAGGTAGCATGGGCTTATTTGGCACTGCAAACAGGTCTGTCAAACATTTACTTACATATCCGAAACCAGGCAGATCCCCGGGCAAGACTGTCTGGCAGACCACTGATGCTGTGGGAGGAAGCC
>NW_007783191.1:2384-2889 GCF_000696425.1 Galeopterus variegatus
GAGCCCTAGTCCTGACAATAGAAATGGAAACTTAGTATAACTAAAGTAATGAAACATTTTGCCTTTAGTTATGACTTGCCTTACTTTACAACATTCCTCAAGGGTCCACCCTCAGCCCGCTGCTTTTCTTGTTGTATGTGTCCTCCCTGAGAGATGCTGCCTACTCTTATGTACGAAACATACACAAGGATGCCCAAACACCTCTATGAGCTCCCAACCCATATGCCTTCTGCACATCTAAAAAACTAAACTCATCAATCTCTCCCAATCTCCTTCCTCATGAATGTTCTCTATTCTGTTCAGATAATGTAGTGGTTGCATGGTGTTTCCCTCAAAGATATGTCTACTGGGAACCTCAGAATGTAACATTATTTAGAATAAGAGTCTTTGCAGATGTAATTAAGATAGGGATCTCAAGATAAGATCATCCTGAATTTAGAGTAGGCCCTAAATCTAATGATTGATGTCTTATAAGAAAAAGACGGAGGTTTGAGACACAGACACA
>NW_007783192.1:0-403 GCF_000696425.1 Galeopterus variegatus
GAATAAAAGTCCACGATGGAAGTGGCTGGTTAGCTCGGTTGGTCAGAGGGTGGTGCTGATACCACTAAGGTCCAGGGCTGAATCTCTGTACTGGCCAGCTGCCAATACATAGATAAATGAATATGGTATTATTTAAAAAACCAAAAAAGTAGCAAGAGTAGAGAAGATGAGAAGAAATCGGAACCCTTGTGCATTGCTGGTGGAATTGCAAAGCGGTGCAGCTGCGAGGGAAGACAGTTTGACAGTTCCTCAAAGGGTTAACCACAGAAGGCAGGCCGGTTGGCTCAGCGGGTGAAAGCACGGTGTGATAACACCAAGCTGAGGGTTCCGGTCCCCAGATCAGCCGACTGCCAAGAAAAGGAAACAAAACAAAACAAAAATGACAAAAAGGTTAGCCAGAGAA
>NW_007783192.1:2562-2889 GCF_000696425.1 Galeopterus variegatus
ATTTAATAGGCTCTTGGAGTGGGGACACATATTTGTCACCTCTGCCAATATCTGTCGTGTAAATACTCCCACTGTGGCTGATTTCAAGACCATTGAGTCATCTGTATGTGCAGAGTTGGAAAGAGATGGCTTTTATATATTATCTCCACCCTGCACGTACAATAGACATAAACAACCTGAAGTGCATAGAAATTGTAATAGATAACACCAGGAAAAGATGGAAAAAATAGAAAAATAAATAGCAATAGTGAGTTTTCAGTATTGATGATCTTTGTTTTCAATATAATTTAATTAATTGTATGTGTATATCATTGCTGTGGATTGAAC
>NW_007783193.1:0-701 GCF_000696425.1 Galeopterus variegatus
GGAAGATGGACGGGTGGTCCCCAACCCTGGCTTTGCTTCTTCTCAATGCATGGCCAAGGCCGCTGGACTGAGCAGACGGGGCCATCTGGATAAGAAGCATGGGCCTAACTCACGCTGAGTGGGAGAGGGTAGATTTGAGAACTCAGATTAGATCTCGTGTAGTAGGTGACTAAAGGTGTTTTGGGAGTACATCTTTTCAAATGCTATAGAAACGAAAGTTTTAAATATTAGTCAAGGAAATTGAAAGGAAAAAGGGGGAGAAGAGAAAAGAAAAATAATAAGAAAAAAGCTATTCATTTTTAAATGTCCTTTATTAAGGAAGTAATTTGCTGACACATAATTCCCTGGGCCTGCTTTTGTGGAGACTTCCTGACACATGTGCTGCAATCGACATGGGGCGGTGGCCCCTTGGGCATTCCCTCTGTGAGGACCTGACCTCTTACTTCTTTGGAAGGAGAGGATAAGATTACCAGAACTTTGGATCCATTTTTGGATCCTTAGTGCTTCCCTCTCCTCTTACAGACGCTGGCCTCGCTGAAGGGGTGGGGCTTCAGATCTCTGGCAGTCCCAGCACTGGGGCGTAGGCAGAAAGTCACATCCTCCTTTCCTCTCTCCACAGCACCCTGTGCACCTGGGGAACCCATCCTTCCGGACTCAATTCCAGCGTCCCTTCCTCTGTGAAGCCTTCAGGGATGATGCCC
>NW_007783193.1:2454-2889 GCF_000696425.1 Galeopterus variegatus
GCCCCATAGCAGTGGGTTCAGAAATGGTGTTGTCAGGGGAGTTGGGAAGGGCAATAGAAGGAGGCTGGCTGCATCCTAGCACTCAACTGCCTTGCTTGATGTGATTCTACAGTAGGATGTGGGTAGGAACTTTATTGGCCACAAGGTGTCAGCAGTGGGCTGCCAGGTGCTGGATCTGCACGCCAGCCCTAGGAGGGATGCCCCAGCACACAGAGAGGGTGTCACTTGCTGCCCTTTGAAATCTCTAGTTTGGAGAGACTGCCTTTCTCATTAGTTACCAATAGATTGTCCCTCGGTCTTGCCTGTGGACTAGCCGCATGCCTCTCTCTGCCTTCAGGTGAGTAAAACTGCTGCTGCCGGGCATCTTGGACAAGAAACCAAACTGCAAGTTGAAGGGCCAGTGCAGGTGGGGATTAGGGGATAACACCACAGAAA
>NW_007783194.1:0-440 GCF_000696425.1 Galeopterus variegatus
AAAAAAAGAAAACTACAGCCCAAATCTTTGATGAATATATATGCAAAAATCCTCAATAAAATATTAGCTAACCGAGTACAGCAACACCTACACAAAATTATACACCAGGATCAAGTGGGATTCATCCCAGGGAGGCAAGGTTGGTTTGACATGTGCAAATCAATACATGGGATACACCACATCAATAAAAGCAAAGACAGAATTCATGTGATCACCTCTGTATATGCTGAAAAAGCATTTGACAAAATTCAACATAAGTTCATGATAAAGACTCTCTGCAAGTTAGGTATAGATGAAAAGTATCTCAACACAATCAAAGCTATATAAGATAAGCCCACTGCCAATATCATCCTGAATGGGAACAGGAACTAAGAACAGAAACTAGACAAGGATGCCCACTCTCACCACTCCTATTCCACATAGTGTTGGAAGTACTAGCC
>NW_007783194.1:2437-2889 GCF_000696425.1 Galeopterus variegatus
TCTCAAAGGAGGATATATGAATGGCCAACAGACACATGAAAAAATGCTCAACATCACTCAGTATTTGGGAAATGAAAATCAAATGCACTTGAGTTACCATTGCACTCCAGTTAGGATGGCTAATGTATTGAAAAGACTGAGAATAATAAATGCTAGTGAGATTGTGGAGAAAAAGGAACTCTCATACACTGCTGGTGGGACTGCACAATGGTTCAGCATTTATGGAAAAAGGTATGAAGGTCCTGCAAAAAATTGCAGATAGTTCTGCCATATGACCCAGCTATTCCACTATTGGGAATATACTTAGAGGAATGTAAATCATCAGCCGAAGTGATACCTGTACTCCTATGTTTATTGCAGCAATATTTACAATAGTCAAGATTGGAACCATCCCAAACGTCCATCATCAGATGAGTGGATAAGGAAACTGTGGTATATCTACACAATGGAAT
>NW_007783195.1:0-466 GCF_000696425.1 Galeopterus variegatus
GGGACAGAGTTTAGTAATCTCGGCACCTCATGCTTTAGAGAGTGTTGTCCGCCAGCCCCCTCACCGCTGGCTCACAAATGTTCGCATGACTCACTATCAGACTGTTACTGAACTCAGACGGGGTTACTTTCGCTCCCACAGCGAGCTTAAATCCAGCCACGTTGCTCCCAGACTGACCTTGACCCTCCTATCCATGACTGCCAACAAGTGCTTGCTGAGGCACATGGATGGCGGAAAGACTTGTCAGACCAGCCTCTGACAAACACCGAGGCCACCTGGTTCACTGACGGCAGCAGTTTCCTGGAAGAAGGAGTGCAGAAGGCAGGGGCCGCTATAGTAGATGGCCAGAACCTGATATGGGCACAGGCCTTACCTGCAGGAACTTCCACTCAGAAGGCGGAATGTATCGCCCTCACAAAAGCCCTTGAACTATGAGAGGGCAAAAGAATCAACATCTACACAGACA
>NW_007783195.1:2538-2889 GCF_000696425.1 Galeopterus variegatus
TTCCCTGAACATCAGTCTTAGATCTGCACTCGTTGGCCCAATGCTTTCCTTGTTTACACTGTGGGCAAAGTCCCGGGGTATTAGTTGATTCTTTACTATGAATATTTTGACAATTTTTTGCAAAATGTCCGGATTTGCCACATTTGAAACACCCCCTAGTATTTTTATTCTGGTTAGTCAAAGTCTTTTACAGACTGACTGCTAAAAGCAGCTGCCATAGCCAGACCCTGTTGATGAGAGGGTCCAATGTCTGAACAAAGGCGAATATACCCTTGAAGGTCAGTTTTTGCGGGGCCTAATGGCCGCCTGGCATGCAGGATTAGCATTTTCAAAAGCCAATTGTTTTACATA
>NW_007783196.1:0-1417 GCF_000696425.1 Galeopterus variegatus
ACAGAGATTTTCTAGAAATTAGAGGAAACTTTTCGACTACCTACCCATACTCTCTCCCAGAGCAAACCCTAGGGGACATCAAAGCACCTGTTATATTCACTCCTAGTTACAGCCAGCTGAGGCTTGACAGGAATAATCTTCTTGAAGTGATTCTCTCTGCTAACATTTTATACTTATCACTGTCAAGTAGTTATTATCATTGACATCTGGCAGAATTTCAGAGCTTATCATGTTGTCTAACACCTGCCAAGGTTTATGCATAGGACTCAGAAGTTTCTAAAGAACTGCTCAAATTAATTACTGTTTCATTAGCAATTTTATAACAGTCTTACACCCTGATACTCTATTTTTAAAAACCACACTTCTTGAGAATTAAAATATCATTCCACGAAATTTTAAAAAACTACACTATATTCAAACATTGTTGAATGGTAACATATTTTTAATCACATATCTGTTTAACCAGTTCAGATTCTTGTACTTCTTTTATTTGCTTTAATTCCACCACCAAAAATAATATATAGTGGGAAAAAAAGGTCATTAGGAAATGACTCAGACATTACAAAATTTAATTCATGTACATTGATAGTAAATCGTTTCTTACTCACTGCCCTTTATGGAATAAAATGTATCATTAAAAAAGCAAATGAAGAATATGGCTAAAATAAAATTTATATTATGGACCATTGGTTTTTAGCATTTTATCTATGTTGTAATGATGAGTTTCATGTTTGCAACTTTTGACTCTTCCCTGAAACTGAGTCATTAACTTCTCTACACAAAAATTCAACATATACAGATAAAACTTTAAAATTGATGAAAATATATATGCCTTGACTTTACCAACACAAGAGATTAATACAAAATTTTGACAAACTTGTTTTTTGCTCTTATGGAAAGCCCAAAGTATTTCTGTATCCTTGCCGCTAGATACAGTGGTTGTTATACTTCTAACCATCAAGAAATTTTTCACTTAGTTGATTTTAATTTCCCTAATTTAAGGGATTTCTTTCCTCCAATTTATTAATTCATAAGAATGCAGAGAGCAAAGGCAGCTGCAAATGAACTTACTTGAACTCAAAGGAGTGGTTAGATTCAGGTATTGGACTGCAATGAATAAAAGAGCCACAATGAAGGATAGAAACAAGGGTCCCTTGTTATCGCCACATCCTTTACAGCCTCTCCTGGAGGTAGTTTTTTCAAGTCTTCCTTACACTCAATCCCAGTAGAATGTGGAATGATGAATGACATTTTCCTAGATCTGAGCCTTAAGAAACCATGGTCAACAACAGAAGGAGAGTTTTGATAGTGAAATCATTTTACAAACCTTTGCATTTACAATAGCATTACTTTGACATTTCTTAATATATTTAAATTTCTATATGTTAAATTTAAACATTTAGAGATTTTGGTAAAA
>NW_007783196.1:2285-2889 GCF_000696425.1 Galeopterus variegatus
AAACTCAGGTATACCACATAAGCAAAAGAAAACATTTAAGGAAAACCAGTAGTGCTTCATTGTTTTTGGTCACAGGAAAATTAAAGTACACATAGTTGTGCTTTAAAGGTAAATTTACCATAGCTGGACTTTAACATACACACACACACACACAACTTTATAAAAGGTGAAAACAAACATGTACATTTTATTGGGTTTTCTCTCATGTCTGTAACAATTTAATAACATAGCCACATTAAATATATCACTTTATATTTCTATCTTGCTTTCATAATTTAATGGTCTATCTTTTTGCCTATACACACATGTCTGTATATGTATATGTGTAAAATAAGATAATCAAGTGTTAAATTACTATATATGTATATATAGTATTTTCTCATTCATATATTATATATTTCGTATATATATGAGAAATTTAATGGTCATTCAGTTAGAGTACTGAAAGCCTGAAAGAAAACACGTAAATAATATATAGGTAGTTTAGCAACATGATTAGTACTGCTGTTTGGACAGGCGTTTTTCTACCAAATAAGTCTTCGAATTTACATCTGCTTTCTGAAGTTATTACTATTAACAATATTTAAAGTTATAAAAATCAGAA
>NW_007783197.1:0-321 GCF_000696425.1 Galeopterus variegatus
GAGACTATCTCCCGTGCTGGCTTTGAAGAAGTTAGTGCCATATTAGGAGGCCCATGTGGCGTGAAGCCAAAGTCTGCCACTGGGAGTTGAGGGCAGCTTCCAGCTTCAGAGGCAAAGATCCTCAGACTTATACTCAACAAGGAAATTAATTCTTCCAACTTTTTAAATGAGTTTGAAAGCAGGTCTTTCCGCAGTCAGACTTCCAATGAGAACTCAGTCCTGGCCAACATTCTCTGCATCCTTACAGAGGACCCTTTAAGCCTTGCCTAGACTCCCAAGATAATAAATGTGTCTGTTTTGAGCTTGGAAGTTTGTAGTAAT
>NW_007783197.1:2520-2889 GCF_000696425.1 Galeopterus variegatus
CATCTTGAGAACACACCACATTAAATGCACTTGATTTTCCACGAGTAAATATCTCTGCACTTTAAAATATTGTAAACAATAGTCTTTGATGATTTTAATCACAGAAAGTCAGAGATATTTGAAGGACCATTGCTAAAGAAGAAAGGCCAGATCTGCATGAGTCATTAGTTCAGCCTCTAAAATAGATCAAAGAGACATCCAAAAATGAACTGCTATTTACTGTTCTGGAGGCAGTCATGGTATTTAGCTGACCACAATGTAAACTTTACTCCAGCTGTGTGAAATGAGCATTATAGATACAGAGAATTATTGAGCTCTAGAAGGAGATATGCAGTGAAGTTTGTTTAACTGGGATTCATCACTATCTTA
>NW_007783198.1:0-456 GCF_000696425.1 Galeopterus variegatus
GCTTTAGAAGCAGCCACAGCAACGGCCATCACTTAACAGTTTCATATAAGGAGGGGAAAATACCAACTGCATGGGAAGCTTGAAAAGCTCAAATAGCATTTAATTAATGAATTCATACATTAACCAAATGTTTATTGTGTGTCTACTGTGTTCATGGTTTTATTGTAAGGCCTGAAGACTCTAAGGGTCAAATACCTGCCTTTGCATTCCTTATACTTTGGCACAGTGGCGAGGCAGATGTACACACTGACAGTGTAATTGAATGTCATATGTACTGCAAAGGAGACAAGTGTTAGCATGGAAGAGGAGGTGTGTGTCTCTGCCCAGGGGAGTAAAAGAACCTCCACAAGTGTTGAAAGCAGGTACTAGGACTCGAAGGACAGTAATAACACCAGTTATGTCATGCTTACTAGGTACCAGAAACTGTCCTATTCTATGCATTTTCCAAATATTAAC
>NW_007783198.1:2444-2889 GCF_000696425.1 Galeopterus variegatus
TGGCAGAGCTTGATTTCTATCAGTATTAGTCGAAAACCTGTGCTCTCAACTGCTGTGCCACATCCTCTCCTTATGTGTGAGGTTCTGCAGTAGGCATGGTTAGAGATGCAAACAACAAACCGTAGTCAAGTCAGAATGAAATGGGTGTAGAGCACTGGTTCTCAGCCTCTTGCCCTCTCTGTCCTGTGCCGCTGATATGCCTGCATGAGACGCATTCTCTAGAACAGCACCAGCACTATCTTCATTCCATTCCTCTCACTTCATCTCCTCCCTGCCCCAGGAAAGCATATTGGAATGCATGTGAGTAAGACTGACATTATTATAGGAATGACATTGCATCAGTACTAATTTATGAAAGTGATGAATCCCTCGCACATTTTTATTCAAGAGGATAGTGGGTATAAATCTTAGGACACTCATGAAGGTATCCAAGAAATATAATATT
>NW_007783199.1:0-2889 GCF_000696425.1 Galeopterus variegatus
TCCAGTAGTGAACATGCAGAAAAAGAGATCAAGAAAGCTAGCCAATTTACAATAGCCACCCAAAAAAATGAAATACTTAGAAATAGAGGTAGCCAAAGATGTGAAAAATCTGTACAAGAACTACAAACCACTGCTGAGAAAAATTAAAGAGGATACAAGAAGATAGAAAAATATCCCATGCTCTTGGATTGGAGGAATCAACATTGGAATAACAAAAGACCATGCATAGCCAAAGCAATTCTGAGCAAAACAAATAAACCTGGAGGCATAACACTGCCTGGCTTTAAAATATATGACAAAGCTATAATAACCAAAACAGCATGGTACTGGCATAAAAAAGACACACTGATCAATGGAATAGAATAGAGAATCCAGAAATCAACCGACACACCTACAGCCATCTGATCTTTGCCAAATCACTAAGCTTACACATTGGGGAAGAGTCTTCCTCTTCAGCAAGTGGTTCTAGGATAACTGAATATCCACATGCAGGAGAATGAAACTAGACCCATACTTCTCACCATATACTAAAGTCAACTCAAACAGATTAAAGAATTGAATATACACCCTAAAACAATAAAACATCTTAAATAAAACAGAGGAGAAACACTCCATGAAGTGGGACTGTGCACAAACTTCAGGAATACAACCACAAAAGCACGGGCAACTAAAGGAAAAATAAACAAATGTGCTTATATCAAACTAAAGAGCTTCTGCACAGCAAAAGAAACAACAGAGTTCAAAGACAACCAATACAGCAGAAGAAAATATTTGCAAAATATACATCTGACAAAGAACTAATATTCAGAATATACAAGGAACTGAATCAACTTTACAACAACAACAAAAAAAAAAAACAACTCAATTAAAAAATGGGCAAAGGAGCTAAATCGGCATTTCTCAAAGGAAGATATACAAATGGCCAACAGACACAGTAGAAAATGTTCAACATCACTCAGCATTCGGGAAATGCAAATCAAAACCACACTGAGATACCATCTCACCCCAGTTAGGAGGGCTAATATCCAAAAGACCAAATGATAAATCCTGGCAAAGTTGTGGAGAAAAGGAACTCTCATACACTGTTGGTGGGCCTCAAAACGGTGCAGCCTCTCTGGAACATTGTATGGAGATTCCTCAAACATTTGCAGATAGATATACCTTATGACGCAGCTATCCCCCTGCTGGGAATATACCCAGAGGAATGGAAATCATCAAGTCGAAGGTATACCTGTTCTGCAATGTTCATTGCAGGACTATTTACAATAGCTAAGAGTTGGAACCAGCCCAAATGTCCATCATCAGAAAACTAGATATGGAATATGTGGTATATCTACACAATGGAATACTACTCTGCTATTAAAAAAATGAAATACTGCCATTTGCAACAACATGGATGAACCTAGAGAGAATTATATTAAGTGAAATGAGTCAGGAACAGAAAGAGGAATATCACATGTTCTCACTTACTTGTGGGAGCTAAAAATAAATAAATAAATACAAAAACTGGGGGGGAAGAGAAGAAGACACAACAATCACAATTACTAAAAAAAAATAAAAAATTAAATTAAATTAAAAAAACAATCACAATTACTTGAAGTTGTTATGAGAAGCGAACAGATATGAGGTTGTTGGGATAGATTGGAAGGGGAAGGGGGAGAGAGGCTTTGGTAATGGGCCACAATAATCAACCACATTGTATATTGATTAAAAAAAAAAAAGTTAAAGTAGTCTGTTCCTGAGAAAACCAACATATAATCCTATGCCAATTCACGATGTATGTGCCTGTTGCAAATCCCCCCCTGCATTACATATAGACACTTTATCCACAGTATGTTGTCGCTAAAACACAGAGCTTTATTGCCTTTGCTACCACTCACACTGTCTTCACATCTCTCAGTCACTCTCCCCTATTGAGCAAACTGATCTCATTTTTACCCCTTCATCATATTTGGACAAATCACAGCTAGTGGAATGAAAATTTCAGTAATGAATCCTCTCTAAAAGAAACAGTATGGAGGATACTAGCAGCATCTTCCCAACATCTTTGCTGAAATTCACTCCACTCATCACCTGTGGTCATACCTGTGACCTCTGGGTGCTTTAGCAGGAGCAGGACTTCATATCCCAGAGTGGTGCTTGTTGTTTCTGTTCCAAATACAAGCAACCAGTTATGGTGCTTTCAATTTTAAACTCAGATTTTTGATTTTTCTTTTCCTAGGGATTATTTGATTATCTAATTATTTGATAGTTGGATTAGTCCATTTCTGTTGCCTATAGCATAAATACCTGAAACTAAGTAATTTACAGTTTCAGAAGTCCAAAGTCCAGGGAACATATCTGATGAAGGCCTGGGTAGTGGCAACAGTGACCCAGGGGTCTCACATAGCAGAAATGGCAGAGCAGAAAGAGAAACTCTCGTTACTCTCATTTTAAAGCCATCAGAACCATGTCCACTATCACCATTATTAATCCACTCATTAAGGCATGATCCTCAGAACCTAATCACCTCTTCAAAGCCCACATTTCAATTACCATAATAGGATTTCCCACCCTCTTAACAGTCACAGTAGGGAACATGGCTCCAACACATTAAATTTGGGGGTGATACAATTCAATCTACTACAATAGTTTTCCAGCATATTTAATCACAATAAATCCAAAATAACTCGTTTTTCTAAAGAGAAACAAACTTAAAAACTGGAGAGTGCAATATTAAAACTACAATAAGAATGCATAGTATGGGAGAGAATGTACATTAGTTCACATAGTCTTTATTTCCTAACTCCTTATCACTTGCCTGCCTAAAAATTCCATCTCCCATAACATTTTACAGATAGTTTGACCATGCAGCCTATTTCTTGCCAATGACATACAATCAGGAACCTG
>NW_007783200.1:0-445 GCF_000696425.1 Galeopterus variegatus
ATAAAAATGGAGATTTGTGGATAGAGGTGGGAAAATCGCTGTGCTAATCAACTTCTTCTGTCTTAAATCACAATGGCCTTCTCCCACCTTCTCTCTTGGTTGCAAAGGCCACCTTGAGGGTCTTCTGCACTTCAGTCCCAGAGGACATGTTAAATCAGGGAGCACTGCATGGACACTGTCTTGTTGCCAGGCCTAGAAGTAATCGTCAGCACCTGTGTCCATGTTGCCCTGAACAGAACTCACTTAAATGGTCCCACACACTATAACAGAAGGCTGAGAATGCAGGCTACATATTTAATTTAAAGAAATTCTTATTACAATATACATAGGCAGTATCTGTCACAAAAATAAATTTCTCCCCTGTGTGAGTTCTCTGATGACTAATGCAATACAAATTCTGACATTCATTACAATCCGCTTTCCACATCTGTGGGTTCCACATCTG
>NW_007783200.1:2022-2889 GCF_000696425.1 Galeopterus variegatus
CAGGGTTTTTCTCATCTTTGAATTCTCTTCTGCACAGTAAGTTCTGAGCTCTGAAAAAAAGTACTTCTCACATTCATTACACATAGGACTTCTCCCTATATGTGTTCTGATGTGCAGTAACGTATGATTTCTTAATGAAGAATTTCTTCCATTCACTAGATTTGTAAGGATTCTCTCCTAGTTGTATTTCCTGGTGTTTAGTGGGTTTAGACTTTTTATAGGATGTTTTCCTGTATAAATCACATTGAAAAGTATTCCCTACCTCTGTTATTTCTTGAGCAATGACAGCTGATTTATCACAGACTTTCCCATATTCATTATAATTACAGGTCTCTTCCATATGAACCATCCTATTTGTGTGGGAGGCTTTCTCTTGGCCACTATATTCAAAAGCCTGCTGTCCAGTTTGAATCTTGGGATGATGACTTAGGTACTAATGATTTCTGTGAGATTTCCCAGTTATAATGTGGTCATCAGGTTTCTTTTCCAGCATGCATCTCATCAGGCTCTCCAGAAAGAAGTGTGTTCTAACAATTATGAAGATCCCCGTGACTCATTTCTAAATAGTTTCCTCTCTATATAGTCAGATTTGAAATATAGTTAGAGCTCAAATCAAGTGTGTTTTCCTAACTGAACTCTCTCCTCAATGTATTGCTGTTGGTGATTACAACTTTCCACAAATGTCTACTGTGGCTTTCCTGGTACCTCTCAGTTAGGTCATCGACTATCTGAACATCTGATGGGAGAAAAAAAATAACCATATCCATGACCCACAGTAAGCACATCCTATTGAACGCTCATGTAAGGGAAAAGAAGGTAGAGGTAAAGGTTTCTTCTAATACTAATGGCATCAAAATTTATGAAAAT
>NW_007783200.1:5917-6337 GCF_000696425.1 Galeopterus variegatus
TCTCTCTAGTGAAACATTCCTTGCAATTTTTATTCAAGTACTTAACATATACTATTTTCTTGTTTCTCTCTTGTCAGAAGGTAAACTCCATAAAAGGAAGACATTATTTAGATTACTGCTGTCATTAATACAATTACAAAATTACCAGTGCTTAAAATTTGCTTGGTGAAGATTGTTGAAAGAATAAATAAATGTATGAATAAACATCTATGCTGTAGTATGAATGACCCCACAAAACTCATACTGATACTTAACCCCATCATAACTGTGTTAAGAGGGTTGGAAATCTGGCTATGGTATTTGAAAAGAGGAAATTTTTGGAGGTGAGTGGATAGCGAAGACAATGCTCTTATGAATGAATAAATCCACTCATCAATTTCTGGGTTAATGACTTGATAAGATATCAGTAAGTAGACAGAC
>NW_007783201.1:0-441 GCF_000696425.1 Galeopterus variegatus
GCAGACATGTCCTTCTACTGTCCTCCCTGACCCCACTGCCTCTGTCTTCTGGGGCTCCAGTCCATCCTCCACCTATTCAAGTGCTTAGAAAACCTCATTGGGTCCCTGTTGGTAACAGAGTGGTCTATAAATAGTTTGGGGTTGAGAGTCAAGGCTTTTGATGAAGCAGCAGCACAGATTTCATCTTCATGTTCTCTTCCTTTCCTTTGTCTTTAACCAAAGGACATTTCTCAGTCTTTTTTAAACATAACCAATACCATGTTCATACAGGACAAATCAAATCTGTTGTCAAGATCACCCAGTGAGTTTTTGTCTTCCTTCTACTTATGGTTTGATTCTCTTTTCTTTTCCTAGCTTCTCATGGTGCAAACTTAGATCAGTGATTTTAACTTTTTCTTCTTTCATAAGAATTTAAAGCTATAAATTTTCGTTCAAACACTG
>NW_007783201.1:2611-2889 GCF_000696425.1 Galeopterus variegatus
TTACTGTTAAATCAGCTACATATTCTTGAAGCTTATTTTTAAGCTTTGTTAGGGCAGATTTAGAGCATCTCTGTCCCTAATACATGGCTTTTGGGGATCTCATTTAATACCAGGGTGTTTATTAAGGTCTTTCTACTTTGCCTGCTTAGCATTCCCCTGTCTTCCAGCACTTCACAACCTCTAGAATCTCCATCTATCTCATAGCTTCCCAGTAGCTGTTCTCTGCCAGACCTCTGGAGTCTTACCTGCCTATGTGTAGCTGAGTATTAGGCAAAAAA
>NW_007783202.1:0-1129 GCF_000696425.1 Galeopterus variegatus
AATATTTTAGTGAACGCTGATAAAAATCCTGGTGAGGCCTTACTTTTCATAGAAATTTGTCTCTGAAGGACATAACCTTTTCTGTCATGATTGCAACTCTCATTGCAAAATGAGAAAATTAAATCACTTGGGAATGCTAGAAACAGAAAACTTTAAGCTAAATGCCACTCATAACCCTAGAAAGCAGAGTAAATGATGTGTTGGCTTTGATACAAGAAAACATCTATGACATTATCTATCATTAAGTCAAAAATCTGTCAGGTATGTTTTCCTTACGATGATGGTTTTTTAACCAAGTCTGGGATCGAGCTGTTTAAATAATAATTGACATATATATCAATTTAAACAAACCTTTCAGCCTACCTATAAAACTTAGACCAAAAAGAGCTTCAGAGTTCTGAATACCTTAACTATTTTCAGGGTAAGTAAATAAGCCTGCTGTTACCTTTTGCACTGTGCTAACCTCCTGCCTTACTTCAATTCACCCTGGTCAAATTGTCTCCAATCTACACAATTAGCTGAAGAGTTTTCTTGATTGCTGGGCAGTGAACAGTGGCCTTTCCAATGGTAAAAAGTAACATAAGTGTAGAAAAATAAAATGGATGCTACTGGGAAAAAATAATTTGGAGACAAATTGGTGCTGATTGTCAAGTACCAACATCATTTGATGCATACCATATACAAATAAAAACAAAATCCTGCTTCAAGTTTAACTACAGCTAAAATTACATATTAGAATTTTGGCAATAAGTTGTCTTGTGAGTATTTTCTTTTAGGAAGACAAAACCCATTTTTTTTCTCATTTATAAAATACCAAAAATTACTTTCATGTGTACTTATATCTCCTCTGCTCATAGATCCTATTTCTAAAATGACATGTAAAAGAGCTATGATTCAGATCTATCAGAAAGCTGATGGTTCAGCCAAATTCACCTATGTTCAGAACAATAAGGGATATAGAAAACTTTAAACTTCTATTTTAAAGAGTTTGTTGGAAACATTGTGAGATAGTAGGCTAACTTTGTAAAATTTGAAATGTTCATACAACAAAGTATGTGGCCGTATATATGTGCTTTCCCTAAATACCAGATAGCAGTTGATGTTTGAGCCTATAGGGAATCCCCGTTTT
>NW_007783202.1:2647-2889 GCF_000696425.1 Galeopterus variegatus
AATTGAATGGAGACAGATTTTGTAAGTTGACATTTATTTAATAAACTCGTTCATATTATAATGGATTTTGAGACTAATTCAGGGAGTAGCAAACTTATTCTTCAAAGGGTTTAAATATTTAGGTCTCTGTTGTTACTATTTAAATCCGCCACCGTAACATGAAAGCAGCCATAGACAGAAGATGAAAGAATGAGCATGGCTGTGGGCTGGATTTGGCCCCAAGGACCCTAGTTTTCTTATCC
>NW_007783203.1:0-288 GCF_000696425.1 Galeopterus variegatus
CCACAAGGGGAGACCAATTGCATTCATTCTACTTTCTTGCCAGGAATTGTGAAACCACCAGAAGTCAGCAATTTCTTGCTGTGTTTCTGCCTTTTGGGGGTGGGCGGATGCATAGCATAAACTCAGCCCAGCATGGTGAGGGGCAGTTGTCATCTGAGATGGTCTTCTCAGCAGGAACTATAAAATAAATCATCATTCACACAGTTGATAATGCTAGCAATATTGAGAAAAAAGATTTGGAATTATGACCAAGACTCCCCCAAGCCAACAAAATGTGGGATCCAGTAG
>NW_007783203.1:2370-2889 GCF_000696425.1 Galeopterus variegatus
GGGTTGCGATCCATTGCCGGACACGGAAAAAGACAAAAGACAAAAAAAAAAAAAAAACCAAAGCAAAAGTCCTGCAGTGAACAGAACTCTCACCTCAGTACAAGTCTGAATATGCTTCTTGGGTCCTCATTGAACAACTTAAGTGGCTTAACTTGATGGTTTTAAAACAAGTGTGAATTTCACTTGTGGCCATAGTGGAGAAACAGGAGCCAGAGTTACCCTCCCATCTTAAACCGCTAGAAAGCCAGACAAAATATATGAAGCAGTGGTTTTCAGACATTGGAAACAGGCAGCACAGGATTGCCACTGAGAGCAAGGAAATAAGGGAGGTGAGCCTATAGAATATGTGAAATGAAAAACACTGTGGGCTGGCCAGTTAGCTCACTTGGTTAGAGCA
Organism: Galeopterus variegatus; assembly: GCF_000696425.1. Classification (NCBI taxonomy): domain Eukaryota; kingdom Metazoa; phylum Chordata; class Mammalia; order Dermoptera; family Cynocephalidae; genus Galeopterus; species Galeopterus variegatus. Next base: position 2,768 of record NW_007783203.1, read on the forward strand.
TGGTGCCAGTAACACCAAGGTCAAGGGTTCAGATCTCCGTACTGGCCAACTGCCAAAAAAAAAAGAAAAAGAAAAATACATGGCATGAAATTAAAAGCAGATTAGATACTTCAGAAGAAAAG
>NW_007783204.1:0-507 GCF_000696425.1 Galeopterus variegatus
CACTTAAAGAAAATGTGAATTCCATGGCAATAGACTACACAGCTGTGATTCTGGACACCCCAAGGGAGAAAAATCTGGGAAAAAGAGTCCATCCTTACAAGCATCCCTTCTTTGACTATAACTACTTAGAAAATTTTGAGTTCTCTTTTGTACAAGCAGCCACATTTTCGTGCTCAGGCTGTTTCTCAGAAAGATGTCATTAGATTCTCCCAACTCCACAACCAAAAAAATCAAAAGCAGCCATTTTTAAAGTAATTGCATGGTTCCAGCCATATGCTCCACACCCCCACCCCCACCGCCCTTACTGAGTATCATTCATTTAGGACTGGTGTAATTCCCCTCCTAAATTGGAGGTTTGCATATGTAATTATATCAAATGATGTGTTTGTTTATATCTCCAAGCCACATTCAAAAGCTTGCCTATGATTTATCTTTGAAATTCAATTTCATTATGTCAATCCCCAATTTACTGTGCCCAGTGGGTCTACAGTTACATGTGTGATGTAC
>NW_007783204.1:2491-2889 GCF_000696425.1 Galeopterus variegatus
CAACAGTTGCCTGGGTTGGGGTAAGCAAACTTTTTCTGTGAAAGTCCGTATAGTAGATATTATATGGTTTCTGGCACACCTATTCAACTCTGCCGCTGTAAGCACAAAAGCTGCCATAGATAATGCGGAAATGAATGAATGCATATATGTTCCAATAAAACTTTATTTAAGGGCACTGAACTTGAATTCCATATAATTTTCATGAGGCACAAAATGTTATTCTTCTTTTAATTTTTTCCAACCTTTTAAAAAATGTAAAATCCATTCTTAGTTTGTCTGATGTACACAAACAGGTTATGGGCCCTGCCTGGCCCACAGGCTGCATGTAGTTTACCAGTCTCTGGCCTAGGCTTAGAAGCGATGGGGCCACAAGCTGCTAGGCAATTGCTTAGTAGAAG
>NW_007783204.1:5903-6400 GCF_000696425.1 Galeopterus variegatus
ACACCCCTCAAATCTTATGATAGAATCTGTTCTGGTGTCCTCTTTTAAATCAGTTTCACCAGTAATGATTTATTTAAAGAACATTGGACTAGAAGACTGCACATGTAGGTCTTGGAGCTGTCATGCAATGATTACCTTGAAACCTTGGATGATGCTATTTAATTGTCCTGGACCTCAGTTTCCCCTACTGTGAAATGTGGCAAATGATTACTATTCTACGTGCCCCAAAGGATCACTATTAGTATCAAACCTCACATTTTGTATCAAAGTATTTTTAAAACCCTTAAAGCATTACACGTAATAAAGGATTATTATTATTATTATCATGCAGCATGATGATCATTATTTTAAAATATTGCTATCATCTCACAAAGATAAAAGAGTCCGTGCTGCCAAAAAATAATTATAATAATTCTTTTTCCAAAATCATATTAACGGTCTGCAGTACCTACCTAGTCTAGAATTAGAGCACATTTGCCGGAATAATAGCACCTTAT
>NW_007783205.1:0-378 GCF_000696425.1 Galeopterus variegatus
TTTTTCAGTATGCTGATGGTATTATAATTATGTTTTTTTTAAAGAGGGGCTTATATTTTAGATATATGTACTAAAATATTTATGAATAGAATGATATAATACCAGTGATTTGCTTCAAAATAATACAGACGTGGGGAAAGTGAGGAGGTAGAGAAAAAACAAGATTGGCTTTGTTTTTCAACATAAATAACTGTTTATAATTGTTTATAAATTTATAATTGCTAAACCTGAATGACAAACACATAAGGATATATTATGCTGTTTTGCCTACTTTTGTGTATGTTTGAAATTTGCCACAATGAAAATAAAAGACAAGAAAGACTTTTATGCAAATGTCCATTATAGTATTATTGACAAGAGCCTAAAACTGGAAAAAAA
>NW_007783205.1:2573-2889 GCF_000696425.1 Galeopterus variegatus
CTCTTTTTTCAACACCTGCCTATTAAATAGATGCAACCTCTTTCCAAAGGATACTTTGTCTGTAAAGTTAACATGAAGACATCAAAAGTGAAAATGCACAAGTCCTGTATACAAGGGTCAGCAGGTTAATATTTAAACATCAACATTTAAGCAAAATGGAAGCTACTTAGGCAAAATCCAGCACTGAATATCTAAATCTAGGTATGTTCAGTTTATTGCCTTACAGGAATATTTGCTACAAGTTACATGGCAGAAATACTTTTAAATATGAAACAGAAGATGAATCTGGGGGTTTGATAAATTCCCTGAGAATCTG
>NW_007783206.1:0-355 GCF_000696425.1 Galeopterus variegatus
ATCTTATTCACGAAACACACAGTCTATCTCATGAGGTCAGGTGTGGAATTGTCCACCAGTGGCATCACGTCCGCACTCAAAATGTTTCAAATTTTGGAGCATTTCAAATTTCAGATTTTCAGATTAAGGATGCTCGACCTGTATAACCATCATCATTATCCATACCCAAAACTTTTTTTATCATCCCCAGCAAGAACTTTGTACCTTTTAAACAATAACACCTCCTTTTCCCCTTCTCCCAGCTCCTGGTAACCTCTCTTCTACTTTTCATCTCTATGAGTTTGACTGTTTTAAGTACCTCATATAAGAGGAATCAGACAATGTTTGTCCTTCTGTGTCTGGCTTATTTCAGTTA
>NW_007783206.1:2489-2889 GCF_000696425.1 Galeopterus variegatus
AGGTTTGTGTAGTAAGCTGTACACACTTCTTACTGCAAAGTACACTAGGATTAGGCATTCTTATCAAATTCTTTTGCCCTTATTATGATGTCCCTGGATAAATAGGAATTAACACATTCCTTCAAGTGGTTAGTACCTGAATGAGTTGGATCTTATATACCTGAGTATTATAATCGGATTCTGGTATACAGAATCTTATATCATCTTACATAAGATAGTCTTAATGAAACATCAGCACCACACTCTTCCTTTTTTTTAAAAAAAAAAAAAAAAAAGATGATGGGTAAGGGGACCTTAACCCTTGACTTGGTGTTATCAGCACCACACTCTCCTCCCAAATGAGCCATGGGCCAGCCCTTAAGATAGTCTTAATGAAACATGAAATACATTATATCTACAA
>NW_007783207.1:0-374 GCF_000696425.1 Galeopterus variegatus
ATATTGGGGATCAGAATTCAACTTGAGCTTTTGGGGGATAAACTTATTCAAACTATATCAATAGTAGCAGAAAACAGATTAATGGTTGCCTGACACTGATGGTCTGGGGAGGAAACTGACTACAAAGGGGCAGAAGGGAATTTTTTGGAGTGATGGAAATGTCTCAAATCTTGACTGTGCTCTGGTAACAGATTTATGCAATTGCCAAAACTCATTAAATTGTACATTTAAAAATGAATGAATTTTATTTTCTGTAAATTATGCCTTCGTAAGTCAGGAGAAACCTATATACATTCTTTATATATATTACATGTTAATATATATTATATATAATATTTTGAGTATATATATATATATATATATATATATATATA
>NW_007783207.1:1175-2889 GCF_000696425.1 Galeopterus variegatus
CCATACAGAAAGATAAATACCACATATTCTCACTCATATGTGGGACGTTAAAAAAAGTAAATAAATAAGTTAGACTTAGAAGTAGAGAGTAGAATTTTGGTCATTAGAGGCTGGGAAGGGGAGGGGTTAAGGGAAACAGTGAGAAATTGGTTAATGGACACAAAATTACAGCGAGATGGGAAAAATAAGTTCTAGTGGTGAACAGTAATGTTAGGCATCTATAACAATAATTCTTTGTATGTCCTCAAAGGGCTAAAACTGAGGAGCTTAATTGTTCTCATCACAAAGAAATGATAAAGTTTTGCAATGATGAATATGCTAATTACACTGATTTGATTCTTACACATTGTATACATGTATTGAAATATAACTGTGTACCCCATAAACATGAACAATCAGTATGCCCCAATTAAAACATAAACTCCTTAAAAAATTCATAAAATAGAACCTAAATTCTAAAAGCTAAAAAATTTAACCAACTATATATTTAATTATAACCATACAAAAAGAGCAGGAAAATCACATAAGTTTTAAAAAAGATGACTTTTTCCAGTACAGTTGAGAGGTAAAAATATTATATACATATTACAGGATTCAGACTCAGATAGATGTTTAAAAAGGTTTGGGAGTGGGGGTTACTTCAATAAGCTTTCTTTGGGCCAACCCCGTGGCTCACTCGGGAGAGTGCGGTGCCGGGAGCACCAAGGCCACGGGTTCGGATCCTATATAGGGATGGCCAGTCGCTCACTGACTGAGCGCAGTGCAGGCGACACCAAGCCAAGGGTTGCGATCCCCTTACCAGTCACAAACAAACTAACAAAAAAGCTTTCTTTGTGCCATCTAAGGAAAACAGATGCTTGATCAAAAAGCGGTTAGTTAATATGAAAACAGGTGATGCAAATAAATGTATCAGGAAAAGAGCAACATAAAGAAGACCTATCCCTCTTCTCAGGCAAATATGTTTTTACAGACATAATCAGTCACTAGGAAAACAATCTAAAATGCTCTGAGATGTAAAAATCAGAAAGCAGCAAGAAGACTATAAAATATCCAGCATGGATTTTGCTTTAGTAACTTCAGATATAGTTCAAAAAACCCATGTCTCATTATATTTACTTAAATGCCCTGTGCACATCCAAAGACAGTAAAAACTGTGAAGCAAACTGTATTTCCTCACAGATATGAACACCTCTGACATTTATTGTATTTCCCTCTCCTCTACAATCTTCTCAACTTCCTGGCCCTCCCGCTTGGTGCTCTGTCACTGGGTACCTCATGTCCAAAGAAACTGACTTTGAAAAATAAATTTCAACTTATAGATAAATGTTGTGTCTTAACATTTAAATAAATGAGTCAACTTCCTCAAAAATAATTGCTAATTACCTTTTATTACCTGATAATTAGACAGAGGCTTTAGCAATATAAAGTCAATTAAGAAAATGTCCAAAGGTTCAGGAGTAAACAGTTGTGGAGCCCAAGTACATTTGCAAAATTTATAAGTATATAATTAATTCCAGATACTGTGCCACTGAACAGTAATGTCAGTTTTGACATGAGTTTCCCAAGAGCTCCACAAAGTCAACTGCCAGTTGGTAACTGGCAATTACTACCATTTTAGGTGCATATGCTTAAGAGAAAGTGCTGAAGTCAAAAAGTGTACAGATGTAAACCACAGTTTACCTTGATCTTTACTGTTGTAGTATTGCCATTGAAC
>NW_007783208.1:0-671 GCF_000696425.1 Galeopterus variegatus
CGGCGCACTGTAGCAGTGCGCCACCGGGCCGGCCCAAAATGAGCATCTTTGACCTGATAAAAGGCATCTAAAAAAACCCACAGATAATATCATACACAGTTGTAAAGGAATGAATGCAACCCCAAAAAAACAAGGAACAACAAAAGGATGTCTGTCCTTGCCACTTCTATTCAATAATGTACTAGGATGATATGGCCAGGAAAATTAGTCAAGAAATAGACATAAAAAGCAATCAGTTTGGAAAGAAAGCAGTAAAACTATTTCTGCTTGCATTTGACATAATACTGTAAATAAAAATTCTAAGGAATCCACTTAAAAATTAATATTAATAAACATGTTCAGCAAGCATGCAGGCTGCATGATATATATATTAATAGATACATACATACATATATAAATTAATTTAATTTCTATACCTTGTAGTAAATATTATGCACATGAAATTAAGCCAAATGCATTACAACAGAATCAAAAACAATAAAATATTTAGTAATAAACTTAACAAGAAGTTCAATGCATTGAAAACTCAAAACTTCACTTAAAGAAATTAAGGAATATCTAAATAAATGTAAAGACATTCCATATTCAAGTAATAGAAGAATTGGTGTTGTTTTAAAAACTCTTCAACTAATGTAAGTTCAGGATAAAATATTTTCACTGGTAAATTTTAC
>NW_007783208.1:2621-2889 GCF_000696425.1 Galeopterus variegatus
AGCATTAATCGTACTAGCCAAAAAATGAAAACAATCCAAATTTCCAGCAACTGATGACTAGATAAATAAAATGCTGTATATCTATACAATAAAATATTATTTAGAAGTTACAAGGAATACAGCAATGATACACACAGCAACATACAAGAACCCTGAAAGTGTTATCCTAAATGTAAGGAACTAATCCAAAAGACCACATTTTCTGTGGTTCCATTTACCTGAAGTGCACAAAGTAAGCAAATCTATAAATATAGAAAGTAAATTAGCG
>NW_007783209.1:0-358 GCF_000696425.1 Galeopterus variegatus
GCCAGAAGACATTGCTCTTTGGCTCAAGGCCAAGTCAGATGCCAGCTCAAATATTTTTCCTTCAGAGAAAGTTTGCTGACCAGGGCCTTCATCATATCTGATTTCCCTGTTATACATTCACAGAACCTCCTATGCATGCTATTCATGAAATTACTTTTCCTTCTTAGGAAACTTCTGTAAGAATAGATTCAATGTCTTCCTTCTTCAGAGTCTGCTATATAATAGATGCTTTATATTCACTGAATGGGTGATTTTTTTTTTTTTTGGTATGTTTTGTCCGCCACCCTCAGGTTCAACAGAGACAGTGATATTTCCAGTCAAATTTTCAAACACCCAGTAAATTGTTTCCTGCTGTATA
>NW_007783209.1:2368-2889 GCF_000696425.1 Galeopterus variegatus
AGAACTTGCTCTGCAGCTCTCAGCTGAAGGTATGGAGAGAGGGGATGCTGTATTGCCACTGGAATTTCAAGTATCTATAGTGTGCAGTGTGCCAGGCTAAAGGCTTATGCGGAATGCAGGGTGAACACAGATGATCCTCACTCTCAGGACCCTTGGCTTTCATGGCATAAATAATTACTCATTAATGTGAGTTCAGTATCAAACATTCATGCTATGGAATGCTGCATTCCGTGAAGACAGAAGCAGGAAAAAAGGAGCAGCAGCTGAGAAGTGTGGGAATCACATCAAGCTGGGACAGCCAGAAAGGGCTACTCTGGAGCACATTGAAAATAGCCTAGGCCAGCACTCAGAATCGCCTTGCCTCTTGCTGACAAGGTGACTTCCAAGAAATTCCTCCACCTGCCTGAGCCTCCATTCACTTATCTGTAAGGCAGATGTAGCAACATCTACCTTGCAGATGCTTAAGAAAAGAATTTAGTGTAATATACTAAAATCATACAAGGCATATGATAAGTGTTCAA
>NW_007783210.1:0-474 GCF_000696425.1 Galeopterus variegatus
AAAGTTCTAGAAAATAATCTCCCTTAACTCCATGTCCAGCATCCTCTGCACACTGGTGCAGGGGTTGGGCTCCCAAGACCTCAAGCACCCCTGGCCCTACAACTTTCCTGATCTCAGCCCATGCTTCAGCTCTTCCAGGCTGGCATGTATGCTCGTAGCTCTACAGTTCTGGAGTCTCAATGGCAGTCCCACTCTAACAGCTGCACTAAGCATGGCCCTGGTGGGGTTCTCTGCTACAACTTTGACCCCATTTTTCTGCTTGGCATTGCTCTGGTGAAGGCTCTCTGCAGTGATACTGCCCCTGTGACAAAACTCTGCCTGGGCCCCTAAGCTTTTCCATGCATCCTTTGAAATCAGGGTGAAGGCTGCCATGCCACCATAGCTCTGGCATTCTGTGAGCCTGCAGACTAAATACCATGTGAATGCCAACAAGGTTTGAAACTTTTATCTTCCAAAGTAGTGGGTCCAGCAGCA
>NW_007783210.1:2458-2889 GCF_000696425.1 Galeopterus variegatus
TTAACTATCTAATCAATAAAACAAATTTATACCTCTGTCCCCATGAATAAGAACTTTCAAAGTTCTAACTAACTGGACAAAGGACCTTGAGATCTCTGAACAAAAGGTAAAGTAGTCAAAGATTAATATTTATTATTAAATATCCAAAATGAGCATTATTGCATTTTTTCTTACATAGGGACATTAAAAGTGTGGTAGAAACGGGGAAGAAATGCATTTTTCAATAACCAAACATCATTTATTTCATAAATGCACTGTCTGTTTTATCATTTCTTTTTTAAGAGACATTTCATATCCTTCTGCTTTCAAGAGAGCTGCTGCCTTCTCCTGTCTACAATCTCCTTGTCTCTTTTGTTTCTTCATCACTTATTAGTCCATCTGTCAGCCAATCCATCTTTCTCTCTCTTCTTTTTTCTTTCCCCTCACATTCC
>NW_007783211.1:0-2889 GCF_000696425.1 Galeopterus variegatus
TGATGAGTTTACTTATATCGATCAGCTTGGTCTGATTAGTTTAGTTAGATAAATTAGCTCTATTCGATGAGTTTACTTAGATCGATTAGCTTTCTCTGGTGAGTTTAAATAGATCGATGAGCTCTGTCTGATGAGTTTTCTTAGATCTATGTGCTTGGTCTGATGAGTTTACTTACATCGATGAGCTTGGTGTGATGACTTTACTTAGATCGAAGGGCTTGGTCTGATGAGTTTAATTAGATTGATGAGCTTGGTCTGAAGAGTTTACTCAGATCTATGATCTCACTCTGATGAATTTACCTAAATCGAATTGTTTGGTCTGATGAGTTTAATGAGATCGATGAGCTTGGTCTGATGAGTTTACTTAGATCGATGGGCTTGGTCTGTTGAGATTACGTAGATCGATGAGCTCGGTCGGATAAGTTTACTTAGATCGATGTGCTCGGTCTGATGAGTTTACTTATATCAATGTGTTTGGTCTGATGAGTTTACTTAGATCGAATAGCTTTCTCTGATGAGTTTTCTTAGATCTATGTGCTTGGTCTGATGAGTTTACTTAGATCGAATAGCTTTCTCTGATGAGTTTTCTTAGATCTATGTGCTTGGTCTGATGAGTTTACTTAGATCGAATAGCTTTCTCTGATGAGTTTTCTTAGATCTATGTGCTTGGTCTGATGAGTTTACTTAGATCGAATAGCTTTCTCTGATGAGTTTTCTTAGATCTATGTGCTTGGTCTGATGAGTTTACTTAGATCGAATAGCTTTCTCTGATGAGTTTTCTTAGATCTATGTGCTTGGTCTGATGAGTTTACTTAGATCGAATAGCTTTCTCTGATGAGTTTTCTTAGATCTATGTGCTTGGTCTGATGAGTTTACTTAGATCGAATAGCTTTCTCTGATGAGTTTTCTTAGATCTATGTGCTTGGTCTGATGAGTTTACTTAGATCGAATAGCTTTCTCTGATGAGTTTTCTTAGATCTATGTGCTTGGTCTGATGAGTTTACTTAGATCGAATAGCTTTCTCTGATGAGTTTTCTTAGATCTATGTGCTTGGTCTGATGAGTTTACTTAGATCGAATAGCTTTCTCTGATGAGTTTTCTTAGATCTATGTGCTTGGTCTGATGAGTTTACTTAGATCGAATAGCTTTCTCTGATGAGTTTTCTTAGATCTATGTGCTTGGTCTGATGAGTTTACTTAGATCGAATAGCTTTCTCTGATGAGTTTTCTTAGATCTATGTGCTTGGTCTGATGAGTTTACTTAGATCGAATAGCTTTCTCTGATGAGTTTTCTTAGATCTATGTGCTTGGTCTGATGAGTTTACTTAGATCGAATAGCTTTCTCTGATGAGTTTTCTTAGATCTATGTGCTTGGTCTGATGAGTTTACTTAGATCGAATAGCTTTCTCTGATGAGTTTTCTTAGATCTATGTGCTTGGTCTGATGAGTTTACTTAGATCGAATAGCTTTCTCTGATGAGTTTTCTTAGATCTATGTGCTTGGTCTGATGAGTTTACTTAGATCGAATAGCTTTCTCTGATGAGTTTTCTTAGATCTATGTGCTTGGTCTGATGAGTTTACTTAGATCGAATAGCTTTCTCTGATGAGTTTTCTTAGATCTATGTGCTTGGTCTGATGAGTTTACTTAGATCGAATAGCTTTCTCTGATGAGTTTTCTTAGATCTATGTGCTTGGTCTGATGAGTTTACTTAGATCGAATAGCTTTCTCTGATGAGTTTTCTTAGATCTATGTGCTTGGTCTGATGAGTTTACTTAGATCGAATAGCTTTCTCTGATGAGTTTTCTTAGATCTATGTGCTTGGTCTGATGAGTTTACTTAGATCGAATAGCTTTCTCTGATGAGTTTTCTTAGATCTATGTGCTTGGTCTGATGAGTTTACTTAGATCGAATAGCTTTCTCTGATGAGTTTTCTTAGATCTATGTGCTTGGTCTGATGAGTTTACTTAGATCGAATAGCTTTCTCTGATGAGTTTTCTTAGATCTATGTGCTTGGTCTGATGAGTTTACTTAGATCGAATAGCTTTCTCTGATGAGTTTTCTTAGATCTATGTGCTTGGTCTGATGAGTTTACTTAGATCGAATAGCTTTCTCTGATGAGTTTTCTTAGATCTATGTGCTTGGTCTGATGAGTTTACTTAGATCGAATAGCTTTCTCTGATGAGTTTTCTTAGATCTATGTGCTTGGTCTGATGAGTTTACTTAGATCGAATAGCTTTCTCTGATGAGTTTTCTTAGATCTATGTGCTTGGTCTGATGAGTTTACTTAGATCGAATAGCTTTCTCTGATGAGTTTTCTTAGATCTATGTGCTTGGTCTGATGAGTTTACTTAGATCGATGTGCTTGGTCTGATGAGTTTACTTATATTGATCAGCTTGGTCTGATTAGTTTTCCTAGATCGATGAGCTTGGTCTGATTGTACTTCCTAGATCGATTAGCTTGGTCTGATTATTTCTGCTGATCGATTAGCTTAGTCTGATGAGTTTACTTAGATCGATTAGCTTGGTATGATGAGTTCACTTATATCGATGAGCTTAGTCTGATGAGTTTACTTATATTGATCAGCTTGGTCTGATTAGTTTAGTTAGATAAATTAGCTCTATTCGATGAGTTTAGTTAGATCGATTAGCTTGGTCTGATGAGTTTAATTAAATCAATGTGCTTGGTCTGATGAGTTTACTTAGATTGATGTGCTCGGTCTGATAAGTTTACTTAAATCAATGTGCTTAGTGTAATGAGTTTACGTAGATCGATTAGCTTTCTCTGATGAGTTTAAATAGATCGATGCGCTTTGTCTGATGAGTTTACTTAGATCGATGAGCTCTGTCTGATGAGTTTTCTTAGATCTATGTGCTTGGTCTGATGAGTTT
>NW_007783212.1:0-286 GCF_000696425.1 Galeopterus variegatus
TAAACTCATCAGACCAAGCCCATCGATCTAAGTAAACTCAACAGACCAAGATCATCGATCTGATTAAACTCATCAGACCAAGCTCTTCGATCTAAGTAAGCTCATCAGAACAAGCACATTGATCTAAGTAAACTCATCAGAGCAAGCTAATCGATCTAAGTAAACTCATCAGACCAAGCTCATCGCCCTAAGTAAACACATCGGACCAAGCTAATCGATCTAAGTAAACTCATCGCACAAAGCTAATTGATCTAATTAAATTCATCAGACCAAGTTCATCGATCTA
>NW_007783212.1:2342-2888 GCF_000696425.1 Galeopterus variegatus
TCATCGATCTTAGTAATCTCATTAGACCAAGCTCACCGATCTAAGTTAACTCAGGCGACCAGGCTCATATATCTAAGTAAACTCATTAGACCAAGCACACCCATCTAAGAAAACTCATCACACCAAGCTCATCGATCTAAGTAAACTCATCAGACCGAGCTCATCAATCATAGTAAACTCAACAGAACAAGCTCATTCATCTAAGTAAACTGATCATACCAAGCTCATCGATCTATGTAAACTCAACAGAACAAGCCCATCGATCTAAGTAAANAACTCATCAGACCAAGTCCATCAATCTAAGTAAACTCATCAGACCAAGCTCATCGATCTTATTAATCTCATTAGAACAAGCTCATCGATCTAAGTTAACTCAGGCGACCAAGCTCATATATCTAAGTAAACTCATCAGACCAAGCACACCCATCTAAGAAAACTCATCACTCCAAGCTCATCGATCTAAGTAAACACATCAGACCGAGCTTATCGATCTAAGTAAATTCAATTAAGCAAGCACATCGATCTAAGTTAACTCATCAGACTGAG
>NW_007783213.1:0-353 GCF_000696425.1 Galeopterus variegatus
GAGGGTTGCGATCCGTTGCCGGACACGGAAAAAGACAAATAAATAAATAAATAAATAAATTCCAACTTAGCATGGATGTGGGGGCAAAGGGAAAACTTGGGTTATGTTACCATCTCTCACTGTTGGCAACTTAAGACCTACTGTGTGAATTCAGCACACATACATCACCTGTTAAAATAACTGTATATGTGCGCATCTAGGTCCCCATGACTTGCACTTGCAAAAACACGTAGGACCATACCCCTCTCCTTAATAGCCTGCATGCTAATATTCACACACACAAACAAAATCGAAACCTTACTTAGCCTTACACGTAGACAAATGCACCACATTAAAAAAACATTCTTGAAGCA
>NW_007783213.1:2594-2888 GCF_000696425.1 Galeopterus variegatus
GGTCATATTCATGAAGTTTGTGTCCAGTCCTACTTCCTGAAGTGTTTCTCCTATGTTTTTTAAAAGAAGTTTTATTGTTTCAGGATGTATATTTAATTCTTTAATCTATCTTGAGTTGACTTTAGTATATGGTGAAATGTATGGGTCTAGTTTCATTCTCCCGCATATTGATATCCAGTTCTCCCAGCACCATTTGCTGAAGAGGCAGTCCCGACCCCAGTGAATAGGCTTCATGCCTTTGTCAAGGATCAGATGGCCGTAAGTGTGTGGGTTGATTTCTGGATTCTCTATTCT
>NW_007783214.1:0-2888 GCF_000696425.1 Galeopterus variegatus
ATTATGAGCATATCCTCTTGTTTTACTTATAGAAATTCAGAAAATATTCTGAAATACCCAGTGATGTTCATAATCTTTTTGAAAATGGGATTTTTATTTTATTTTCAACCTCTGATATAATGCTTATAAAATGATTGAAATACTTGTAATTTTATTACAATTGCACATAAAACTTGGAAAAGGTAAAAACAAATGTAGTGTTTTGGGTTATATTAAAAATACTTAGAAAAAAGTCTGGATGGAAAAAAATATTAACCATAGTTATCTTATATTAGAAGAAATATGCATGTTATTTTCCATTTCTAAAACTTCTACAATGATCAGGGGAAAATAAACGTGACATTCTTTAAATGTAATGGAAGCGATTTCTTTTCAACTTAGTTTTTTATTTCCTATTCCAATAAATAGGCTCTGCAGAAATGTAAACTGACCAGTGATATACTTCAGTAAGAAACCAGAAGGTTATTTTTTTTTCTTTGCTTGTTTGTTGTATTTTTGATGGATAACAGTAAGAAGCAACTGATGAAAAATTGCTGGCCTCAAGTTTCTAAGAGATATTGCAAGTTTAGTATGTCATGTATTTGTAGCACCCTCTTGTTGGTTAATTTTCAGTGTGTGCCACTGGTTTCTTCACATAAACTTTATGGTCCTTCCAGACTGAGTTGAAATAAGGTTAGGAATTTGCTCTAGTTCCATCAGTGTTACAGAGAATGGTAGGGAGGCTTTAAGGGACATGTAAAATCTCAATAGGTATTGTGACATATATAGTGTACACACACACACACACACACACGCACAGGCACACACACACACACACATGAGGGTACTTCAAAAAGTTCATGGAAAAATGGAATTAAAAGATAATATGAATCTTTCCATGGACGTTCTGAAGTACCCTCATGTGAGTGAGTGTAAATATGTGTATATTTTTTTCATGAAAACCAATTTTGTCAGATATGTCAGATATTAGAATTGGTACTTTTATATGCACTCTATTTTAACAACTCTGTAAAGTGGTTATTATTCTTCCATCTAATGGAAAAAAACTAAATTTCAGTGAAGTTAAATGGCTTTCTCAACTCACAGAGCTCTTCAGCTTTAGACTAGAAAAATGCTATTCAGTATTTTTCAAACACAAAAATCATAATATGAAAATTGAAGATTAAGATCTAAAGCCTCTGAGTCTGTGACTCAAATAGTAGTATATAGCTACAGGATTTATGCAATTTCTAAATGATGATAGTGGCAATGGGGAAACAGAGAAATATGTATTATATATAACACACAATGAAATGATATTCAATCACCCCCCAAACAATTTTTTGCTCAGAATTCTTAATTTCTGCAAATGGATCCATTATCTATTTTTTCAATTCAAATAATAAATTAAACATTCAGACAAAGAAATTCCAAAAGTCTTTCTTAAGTCTCTCTTTGGCTAATTCTTCATATATTACATCAGCGAGTCTATAATATTCTATTACTGAAATACAGGCTTCCTTAATTATATGAGTCAAAAATATCTTTGAGAAAGAGTTAATACTTGAGTATAATGCCAACCATTCTGAAGATCCCAACTAATTTTGCCTAAATATCAGTAAAAACACCTTAAAATATCCATGTACTCATTTTTCTATAATAAATATTTAACAATTTTCCTAATTTTTGAACATAATAAAATATTGCATGCCTGGTAGATTGTGGTATGTGTACTCCCAGTTTAGGTTTTTAAGCTTAACCTCTATTGATATGTTTCATCCTGTCCAACACATTTCAAATGTTCGAGCCCTCCTGTGACTCTTAGGCTCTCTTACTTTCTTCATAACTTTTGAAAGTTCATAGAAGATATCTGCATATTTTTTTAACGTAGGGAGGATCATAGCCATAATGAACAACATCTTTATTTATTTACTTTTTTTTTTAAAGGATGACTGGTAAGGGGATCTTAACCCTTGGCTTGGTGTTGTCAGCACCACGCTCAGCCGGTGAGCGAACCAGCCATCCCCTATATAGGATCCAAACCCGTGGCCTTGGTGTTATCAGCACTGCACTCTCCCAAGTGAGCCACGGGACGGCCCTCGAACAACATCTTTAAATATCACAAGCATGAGACTCATTCAATGGGGAAGACGATGGAATTATTTGTGCAGAGTAGTCTACAGACTGTGCTCAGACATGTGCATAACCAGATGTTTTAATGACCTGTGTCTTAGTCTGATCAGGCTGCCATAACAAAATGCCATTGACTGGTGACTTAAACAACAGAAATTTATTTTCTCACAACTCTGGAGGTTGTAAGTCCAGAATTAGATTGCCAGGATGGTTGGGTTCACTTGAGGGTCCTCTTTCTGTCTAGCATATAACCACCTTCTGGATGTGTCCTCACATGGCCTTTTTTGCACACAGGGAGAGAGTGAAAGAGCCCTTGTCTCTCTATTCCTGTTCTCATAAAAACACTAATCCTGTACCCTTATGACTTCATTACGGCCCTCGAACAACATCTTAAAATATCACAAGCATGAGACTCATTCAATGGGGAAGACGATGGAACTATTTGTGCAGAGTAGTCTACAGACTGTGCTCAGACATGTGCATAACCAGATGTTTTAATGACCTGTGTCTTAGTCTGATCAGGCTGCCATAACAAAATGCCATTGACTGGTGACTTAAACAACAGAAATTTATTTTCTCACAACTCTGGAGGCTGTAAGTCCAGAATTAGATTGGCAGGATGGTTGGGTTCACTTGAGGGTCCTCTTTCTGTCTTGCATATAACCACCTTCTGGATGTGTCCTCACATGGCCTTTTTTGCACACAGGGAGAGAGAGAAAGAGCCCTTGTCTCTCTATTCCTGTTCTCATAAAAACACTAATCCTGTACCCTTATGA
>NW_007783215.1:0-385 GCF_000696425.1 Galeopterus variegatus
ATCTGTCACAGGGGCAGATTCACTGCATAGAGCAATGTCGAGTGGAAGCATGGGGTCAGAGTTGCAGCAGAGAAACCCCATCAGCACCATGACTACTGGAGCTATGAATGTGGGACCACCACAGAGACCCCAAACCTGTGGAGCTACCAGAGTGGAACCCCAGCCTGGGAGAGCTGAAGTGTTTCCTGAGTCCAGGAAAGCCATAGGAGCAGAGCTGCCCAAGGACTTGGGGCCCCAACCCCACACCAGTGCGCAGAGGATATCGAAGCTGGAGTTGAGATATCTGATTTGCCAGCTCTGAGATTTAATGCTTGCCCTGCTGTGTTTTGGACTCGTTTGGGACCTGTTACCCCTTTCTTTTGGCCTATTTCTCCCTTTTGGAATG
>NW_007783215.1:2001-2888 GCF_000696425.1 Galeopterus variegatus
TCCATTTAACTGCCTAGAACTAAATTGACCTTAAATTTTCTCCTGAACTTTTCCTTTACCTCTAACACAAGATTTATATTTGCTCATAGCTTTTTTAATACTGACTTGATGTTTATCTTGATACCATCTCACATTAGTAATCATTTTAAAGAAAATTTTTACCATGCCATAGAACCAAGTACATTTCTATGTAAACGCACCTTCGAAAATATAATGGAAAACTATTGGAAAGTATTTAACCTACAAAAATTTGATTATCAGATTTCAAATTTCACGAAATACTGTATAAAGAAAACGGGTTAATTAATTAAATAAAATTAACAGACAAAACAAACAAACAAACAAAACTACAAAGCTACCCCTGTAGAAATTTATTTCTGGGACCAAAGAGAAAAGGGAAAATAACATTTGCTTTATATTAATCTGTATAATGTATCCATCACCTCAGCTTCTCTTTGTCACATTCTAAAGCAAAACTTTTCATCGACCATATAATTCAAATCTTTCTTTGGAGAAATATGCAGTAGTTGGTAATCGCATACGTTCTGAAGCATCTCATTTTATGCCCCCCAAATGCGTGATTTACTTTGAATGATAAATATGGCTATGAAATGGAGTGTTTCCGGCATTCACAGATCAACCGTGACTGGGGAGGAATAACTCAGACGAATCCTGATGTTTTATATTTCCATGCACTAATATTTGCTTCACACCATATGTCACAGCAACACCAGAATGTGATCATGTAGAACAGCTCAGTGGTTTTCTCCTCCAACATCTGGTCTTCTGAGGAAGTGTAGCTCTTTAGAGATTCATGTTTAAAATCCCAAGATAGGTGGTATAATCAAATGCCTTGGTGAGGGGAAGCAAAGAGAGGGTTGGAAATT
>NW_007783216.1:0-368 GCF_000696425.1 Galeopterus variegatus
AAGTGAAGATACCAGCCATTTAGTTCACCCTTAAAGAACTGAGGGTCCTGGGAATATAACCATATCAATGCAATCTTTTTAACATTTTTAACTGAAGAAAAATGGGTGCCCATTAAAATTATTTTTAAGATTAGGAAACAAAAATATATCAGAAGGAGTCAAATCAGGACTATAAGGTGGATGCAAATGGTTTCCCATTGAAACTCTAGGAAAATTGCTCTTGTTTGATGAGAGGAATGAGCAGGAGCATTACTGTAGTGGAGAAGGACTCTCTGGTGAAGCTCTCCTGGACATTTTCCTGCTAAATCTTTGGCTAACTTTCTCCAAAAACTCTCATACTAAGCAGATGTTCTCATTCTTTGGCCTTC
>NW_007783216.1:2466-2888 GCF_000696425.1 Galeopterus variegatus
CCATAAGTATTTCTCAAATACTGCAGTTGAGAATGTGGAACAACAGGTATTCTCACATACCAGGGTAGGAGTGTAGTTAATTCAACCTTAAGAATTGTATTTTGCAGTAACTACCAATATCAACATTCTAAATACATATGCCATTTGACCATTGATTAAAATATGCATATTAACAATTCCACCTTCTGGAACTCATACTCAAAAAGACATACACTTATTGCAAAATTATTTGTCATAAAAAAATTGGAAACAATATAAAGAACACTTAATACATTAATTTTAATACATCTTCATTTGGGAGTATTATGCAGCAGGAAGAAAACTAAGAATGAGTTATATCTATTTTGACTGATATGGAAAGATCATCAAGATATTGTATGGCAAAATGCAAACTACTACACAAAGAGGGAAAAACACACACC
>NW_007783217.1:0-562 GCF_000696425.1 Galeopterus variegatus
ACCCATGGCCTTGGTGTTATCAGCACCACACTCTCCCGAGTGAGCCACAGGCCGGCCCAGGGGTTATTTCCTAATGAGTATTTTACCTGCAGTTTAGGCACAGCCTCTTGATCCATTTAGCAAAATGTCCTGGAGCAGTTTAGGAGTGGTTGGAGAGATATCAAGGCAGGGAGGCAATTCGAAGCTAATGGAAGAGTAGGGAGCAGGAGGGGCTGATCTAGGATCAGATAAGAGGTACAGCTTCAGGGGTTTGCCATAGGGTTGTTGGAAGGTCATACAGAGCCAGAGAAGTCCGAGAGAAAATAATCTACATGGAAGAGGTAAATCAGGGCCCAGTCCTCAGGAAATGGTTGCAGGAATGACACAAAAAGTTGGCTAGTGGGGGTTCAAGGTCAGTTTCCCCTGTGGGGAAAGGTTAAAGTCCTGGGTATAAGGAGGCCAAGCAATCTTGCCATCTCCCCAAAAGTATTATAAGGACTGACTACGTGGCTGACAGACAAGATGCTCACTGCTTCAAATCTCAACTGAGTAGCAATTGCAGCAGTTTTTCAAGTTCCTTATT
>NW_007783217.1:2386-2888 GCF_000696425.1 Galeopterus variegatus
AAAGAATAAAAAACAAACAAACCAAACGTGTGTGCGCATGCGTGTGTGTATCTTTCCAATCTACCTTTATCTGTGCATATCCTTTCTTCTTGTTTCAGTGGAAAGTGGAAGAAATGTTTCTCTGCCTTCCTAAAGTTAAACCTGTGTGCTGGGTTCCATCCTCTTCCACCTGCTCAGATTTAGTAATCATGGTGACTCCTTATGAAGGAAAACTCCACAGGTGATAAATATTCATTTGTAGAAAACTATTGGCATACGAAAGTGTTTGTAATATATTCCTAAATGGAAAGAAAAAAATCAGGCCACACAACAATATGTATAGCAGAATACCATTTAAAATAGATTAGACAGATACATAGATACATAGAGATAGATAGGAAATACTGAGAGAATCCATATATTACTAGTGATTATTCCTCATTAGCCAGATTATGGGTGGAGTGTGTGTGTAGGAGAGTGTCTGCATTTTCTTTTCTTTTTTTTTTTTTAAAAAAAGATGACC
>NW_007783218.1:0-625 GCF_000696425.1 Galeopterus variegatus
AGACATGTTCTGCATCCAGATCATGGGGTATTTGGAAGGGAAGAGGCTTTCATGTCCCAGCTCTGATGAGGATTTTTCTTCCTGCAATTCCCAGTCAGCCTGTGTGGTTTTTCCTTCTACATGTTCTCAACAAACAGGTGAACCAATCACATGCCCTGAACATCAAAGCCACTAGGATCTCCCATAAATACCTCAGGGGGAAGAAAAAGGACCCCCACCCCTGGATGAGGTGGGAGGAAAGGGCTGCCCGGGTAGAGGCTTCTCTGTGAACCAGCAAGGCTACGGCAGCCCCTCTGGGGCTCTGTGAGGGAATTCCTGGCCTGCTGGTTCCCAGTTTGGCAGAGGGTATGTCTGGGGTGAGAGGAGGGGAAGGCACCCCTGAGAGCTAGCTGAGGCCCCTCCTCACTGACCACCAACCAGGCCCGAAAGGAACTAGGTGGTGTCATCTCTGCAGTGGGGACAGAGGACCAGAGCAGTTTCACAAGGAGGAGACGTTTGGAGCCCCAAACTTCCCTCCTTCCCCAAAGTGCACCACCCCAAGTGGACCCCTTTCTCAGCTCCCTATTCCTCTGCAAGTACCACTCCCAAGTCCCCCAGGAGCCTTGGAAGGGAAGGGACTTGTATT
>NW_007783218.1:2604-2888 GCF_000696425.1 Galeopterus variegatus
TGAATATCTGTTTGCCCCTTGGTCTATGGACGCAGACTAAGAAGAATAGAAGATAGGATTGAGACAGAACAACAACAATAACAAAGAAAAGAAAAAAGAAAGAAAATCATTGCAATGACAAGCCAGATGACCTCTCTGAGGGTGAGAGGGTGGCATCGTCTTTCTTCCATGAACAGAATCTTGGCTCCTATACTTTTAGACAGAAATGCAGATTCTTTTGAAATGGTATATTTTTAAATTATTATTTCTCTCCTCGATAAAACAGAGGCAATATTTTAAAATAT
>NW_007783219.1:0-326 GCF_000696425.1 Galeopterus variegatus
GCACTGGGCATTTGCCCACCAGGGTGCCAGAACCATCACCAGGGTAATCATCTGTTCATCTCGCTGCTGTCACCTCATCACTGTCCAGCCCACTCTGACTGAGGAGACCACATGGGGACAGGGAGCCCAGGGTGGTTGGGGCAGGGGCATGTGATGGTCCTGGGCAGCAGCTCTTTACCAACCGGACAGCGTAGGCATGCCATTCTTTGATCTGAAAAGATCAAACTCATGCTGCAGCTGTACCTTGTGTGCAGGCTCAGTGTCGCAGAGGAGGATAACCTAGCCCGCCTGCCTGGGGCATCAGGGAAGGCTTCCTGGGAGACGGC
>NW_007783219.1:2333-2888 GCF_000696425.1 Galeopterus variegatus
AACTTCTTTATCTATAAGTTGGTATAATAATGATAGCTAGCATTCCTCTGCAGAAGGCACTTGGCACGAATTCCCTGCTGAGTCTTTGCAACAATCCAGGAACTCTGATTATGCCTCTTCTGGAATGTCAGCTCTGTCGGAACAACGACTTCGCTCAATGTCTTAGTCCGCCGGGTCTGCCATAACAAAGAACCATAGACTGGGTGACTTGTAAACAACAGAGATGTATTTCTCCCAGTTCTGGAGACTGGAAGTCTGAGATCAGGGTGCCAGCATGGTTGGGTTCTGGTGAGGGCCTTCCTCCAGGTTGCAGACAGCTGGTTCTTGTATTCTCAACATGGTAAAAAGAGAGCTCTCTGGAGTCCATTTTATAAGGGACTCATCTCATTCTTGAGGGCTCCACCTTCATGACCTAATCACGTCCCAAAGGCCCCACCTCTTCATACCGTAACAGTGGGGGATAATATTTTAACATACTAATTTCAGGGGGACAGTAACACTTGGTAATGCATTCTCAGCCCCTAGCCCACAGTGTATTCTCAGTACCTGGCCCCC
>NW_007783220.1:0-2888 GCF_000696425.1 Galeopterus variegatus
ATTTGCTCCTCCAAGGCTTCATTCTGCTTAGACAAGACATGGTTCTGCTTTAAGAGAGCTTGTCCAATTCTAGCAACTAGCTCCAGATCATAATCCCTCTCTGCCAGGAGATGTGTGACCATGTCAGTGTCATTGTAAGTTTTGGTCATCTGCTACACCCTGTCTGTGCCTAGAAAATGAGTGCTCTCCTGTACTTTCATATAATGGAAAGTTTCTTCAGCAAGGACTGGAGAGAGGTCATCAGATGCATGTTGCTGCTGTTGTGAGGACTGAGTCCAGTCTTGATTTTCATACAGAAAGAGAGAGTCTACTATTAGCTAATACTGTGGCAGCTGCTTTTCCAGTAAACTCACCAGCTCAGCTTCAAGGAGATCCTCATTGGAGCAGACATCAGTGATGCAATCCTCTCCGAGTCTCTGTAATTGCTATTCATGAGGTTCTCTTCACATTTTTGGAGGGTAGAAGTCTAAGATCAGGGTGTTGGCAGGTTTGGATTCTCCTGCGGCCTCTCTCCTTGGTCTTCTTGATGTATCTTCTCATGGTCTTTCCTCTGTCCATGTGCATCTCTTCTGTCTCTGCAGTACCTATTTTTAGAATCAGCACAAGGAAATTGAGACTACAGGGGACAGACTTATGCAAATCCAGTGACTTAGCATGCTCAATAGAGAGTTTATCCAGACATATAATCCTAATCATTGAGCATGCTCAGTAAAATGAAATTTATCCTTTGAATAACCTTCCACTGGAGGCTCTAGAGAGCACCAAATATATTTGAATATAAATGGTACCTATGGTGGAATTTGACATTTGAGTATGCTTTAAAGGAGACCAACTGAGTGCATACAAGACTAGATTACATAACTGGGAACCATCCCCTTAGCTGAATATTCATTATATGTAAAAGTGGAATCCCAGTAGAAGGTGGGGCCGTTGCTCACTTTCTTAGGGCCGGCCCACACTTTGCCTTAGGTGTGTATTTTTTACTTTTTGTATCAAACTTGCTGTCAGTAGGCTGCTGTTTTCTCTAGAGCCAGCCCACACTTTGTATGTGAATGTGTATTTCTTACTTTTAGGCTAAACTTGGTTTAGGCCCTGCTCAGTCTCTGGAGCTAGGCCACACTTTCTCTGAGAAATCCGTACCTCTTATTCATTACATTAAATCTGTCCTCACTTTCTACTGTGACTTTGCTCTTGAATTCTTTCCTGTGGCAGAGTCAAGAACCTGGTAAGAGAATGGGGTGGGTTGAGGTCTGCTATTGAGCTCCCCAGACCCTCTCCTCCCATATCAAAAGAACCTTTGAATCAAACCCTCAGACTTAGTATTTCATTTGAATCATCATCATCATCATCTTACTGTGCTCTCATTTATGTCCCCAAAACATTTTTTTCTCAAATGATAATTAACATAGATTAAAAATGCAAATTACAGATAAAATTTCTTATTTCCTTAAATGGGAGAGTTTTCCTTCCTTTGTCTATTCTGCCTCCTCTAAATCCTTACCTGCTCCTTGTCTTTTGGAAACATCATTGGTGCTATTTTTATCATAGTTAACAAGCCACTGCAAATTAACTCACCTGACATGGTACTATGGACCAATAGTTTTAGAACTTCAGAGACAGACAGGATATTCAGCTGTTCCCAGGGAGGTATTTTTTTTTTTTTAATTTGTTTGTTAGCTTGTTTTTTGTTTGTTTGTTTGTTTGTTTGTTTGTTTGGTGGCTGACCCGTATGAGGATCAGGGCGCTTGATCTTGGTGTTATATCATTTTTTTTAAAAATTTGTTTGTTAGCTTGTTTTTTGTTTGTTTGTTTGTCTGTTTGTTTGTTTGGTGGCTGACCCGTATGAGGATCAGGGCGCTTGATCTTGGTGTTATATCACACTCTAGCCAACTGAGCTAACCAGACAGGGAGGTAAAGATTATGCAGGACCCGGTTTGTCTTTTCTGACTGGAATTGGTAACATGACTCTTCCAGAAGCCTGAGTATTTAACTAAATGCGATGGCTAGAAAAGCTAAGCATAGGAAGACACAACAAGAAATACAAAATTAGCCCAGGTCTGTGTAACTACTAACAGTGAGTTGAGTAACTTTGGAAAATGCTGCACTGGCAGAGTTTGAGCCTGGCTTGTTAGGATTTTGGGGTTCAGTGGAAGATGTTCAAGACATGGGTTCTCACTCTTGTGAATCTGAGCCAACAATTTCATTGTAGTATCCCAAACACGGAAAAGAAAATGCACAAGTACCTGGTATTACATAACCTGATGTGTTTAGAATGCTATGAGTACAAATTATTACTGGTTTATGGTATTGCTGTTGAATGTTCCTAGGAGAGAAACTTTTTGTGACTACACTTAATGAAAGCATATTTTGCACTTACAGGTTTCTGTTATAATCATAGTTTTTGCTTATTATTAAGAATATGAAGGAAATTGAAGTTTGAGAATGTCAATATTATAAAAGAGAAAATAAGTCAGGGACAATTGAATGATGGATTAAGTGTCTAAACCAAGAGGATGTTCTTTAGGAAGGGGCAGCCTTTGAAGTGATCTACTTGAAGAAAGGCTGGGCTTGGAAGCATGGACATGTCTTGCCATAGATCTTCCTAACTTAAAGCCTCAGGTCGATGACAAGTAATCGAGCACAGCTCTTTGGAGACTGAGTAATTGATTCTCTGGACCATTGTTAAATGCAACCTGGGGTCTAGAGGAGTTGATTCCTAATAAAGTCTGAAATTAAACTCTCATTCCTGGTGGCAAAATGACAATTTAAAATTTCAATTATAGTTAACCAGGGAAAAAGACTGTCACAGCGGAAAACAAAACCAACAAGCTCTGCTACACAATCAATAAACTGTTTTTTGATATTAGCAGTAAAGAGGGTTATTATTT
>NW_007783221.1:0-853 GCF_000696425.1 Galeopterus variegatus
GTCATGCTCTCAAAATGCATCTGATTTGGGAAAGATATCACATAGATACCATCATACCTGCCATATTCCTTCCAAAGCATTCCTATCACTTACCCTTCAGCCTAATCCCTCAATCCCTCCATTGAGTGCCTGTGATATCCACTTTATCTTTTGTTTCTCTTCCATGCATGGCCAGAGGAGCTGGGGATTTTAAAGAAACATGCTTGTTCTTCTAATGAATTTAGTTTAATGAGCAAACACTTTGTTGGTCTCTCATTCATGTATATTTTAAACCACTGTTGGAAGCTGAATCCTAAACAGAGCCTGGAGCAGGCATCAGAGGATATCACAGTGGCAAAAACACTGGTTTAGGCATCAGGAGGCCTGAGTCTAGTCCTGGCTCCTTTACTCACGGTGATGTGATCTTGGGTCAGTCGCTTCATTCCATTGGACTTTAGTTTCCCTTCTTGAAAAGCCTTTCCCTTCTTGAAAAGCAGGGAAGATTCTGTCTACCTTGCCTCACATTTCCTGAGAATCTTGTGAGATATGTGCATGCCTTTCCCACCATGTCCTAGCTCCTTCACTATCTGCGTCCATCCCTTCCCCGGGGAAGAGTGATTATACCTAAGAGGAAAAGGACCATTAGGGAACTCTAATCTTCATCCTTCTGTTCTATTTCCAATCAGGGTCATTTGTCATATTAAAATTTGAATTTTAATTCTAAACAGCATAGCCCCAGGGGAAAGGGAAAAAGGGAAAGTTCTCTTTTGTCTTAAATTTTGCTTGTTGGATGGCAGAGACTTGGCCACCCCATAGTAATGGGAATTTAGGAATCCATATTCTTAGAGTCACAACCCTTGACAGCCCAAATATC
>NW_007783221.1:1831-2888 GCF_000696425.1 Galeopterus variegatus
TTTTTTTTTTTTAAGATCTACACACTCACTTGGTCACAAGAAGAAGCAAGAAGGAGGAATATTTATCTATTTCTGATTTGATTCTTTTTGACTGTTGAGGGAAAGTGGCAGAGGGATTCATGAGAATAAAAGTGAAAGAAGACATTCTACTATATAGTCCTCTCAGGAATAAAAGTTCATTGTAGAGACAGAGGTTCATTTAGTCATTGAGACTCGTAATCATTTCACTTACTGTAGACTACACTTGGCCTTCCAAAAACTTAGATCAACTCAAGTCCATCCTAGAACAGCCCAGACAGGGAGCTGCCTTCAGAGAAGATTAAACCTTTCACTACCTTCCTGGACTGAGATGGTGGAGCAATCAGATAAAAGCACCCTGGGTCACTTAGTTTTCACATTGCAGGAAGTTCTGTAGAATTGCCTAGTATGTACTGCAGCTACCTTTACACAAGCAGCAAATACATCTTGGTTGTGTTAAGCCTCTGAGATTTGGGGGATTATTTGCTATAGCAGCGTAACTGTATTAGTCAGCTTAGCTGTCATAGCAAAATACCATAGTCTGGGTGGCTTAAATAACAGAAGCTTATTTTCTCACAGTTCTGGAGGTTGGGAAGTCCAAGATCAAGTTGCTGGCCAGTTTGGTTCCTGGCGGATGGCCACCTTCTCATTGTGTTCTAACATGGCAGACAGAGAACTCCACTATCTCTCCCTCTTCTGATAAGGGCACTAATCACATCATGGGGACCCCACCTTCATCTGAACCCAATCATCTTCTAAAGACCCCATCTCTAAATACCATCACATTGGGGTTAGGGTTTCAACACATGATTCTTGGGGGGCAGGGGAGGGGGGGAGGGGTGGACAATTCAGTCCATAGCAATAACCTAGCCTATCCTGATTAATTCAACAATGATTTGGGGATTTCTTAGCATCTTTTTACCCCCTTGCTAGCATTTATAAAAATGCCAACATCAGCTTTATCTATGCAAATGTTATCCTGTCTACTTTGAGATGCTGGAAGTGACTTCAGTGGGACTTCTACCATTAGCCCAGAGAC
>NW_007783222.1:0-486 GCF_000696425.1 Galeopterus variegatus
CAGTTTAATCTGCAGGGCGCCTCCAAGCCAACAATAAGGGAAAGTTGAGTTAGGATTTGGGAAAGGGGGATCTTTTCTGTATTTTCTTTTTTTGTTGATTAGTTTTGACCTTTTTGAGCTGCCACTTAAGATTCCAATTTTCACACCTTTAAGCATCCTGGGTTTTCATGGGCATAATAAGGATTACATTGTCAGATCAAAGTTTTAAGGGATATTTTCCACTAAAGTTTAACATAAAATCAAAGCAGGTTTCATTTTAAAAAGAAAGGATTAACATTGAAAAATAACTTATGCACATTTCTCACCAAAACCAATTATCTTCCCTGAAAATACTTAATGTATGAATGTTAAAGGTGTTGTAACTACAGCAATAGAGATGTACTTCTGACTTTTACACAATAAATATTGTTAAATACTATGCAGTCAGTGTCAGAGGCTCTGTAATCAAACAAACATGATATAAATCTCATATCTGGCAAATTATTG
>NW_007783222.1:2117-2888 GCF_000696425.1 Galeopterus variegatus
AGAAAAGTTCCAAGAGAGTAAATAAACAAAACTTGGCAAAGAAAAAATTTTGGTAGAATTCCTCATATTTGTCATAATTATGTTCCAGGAAATTACTTTTACTAAAAATGGTTTAGGATTTGCACTACATCTTGATAAAATAAAACAGAAAAACATTTGAGGCATGAAAACTCAATGCTGACTCTCAAACTATTTCTTTTAAGATTCTCTTTGAATTAAACAAGAATATGAATTAGATTGTACTTTAAATGTTTTATTTCAGTAAAGGTTTGAAAAATTCGAGCACACCTACAAATAATAGGGAATCTTGAAGTAGTTTGCAAGAAGATAGCAGATTCTTTTTTTAAAAGTAGAAAAAAATACTAACCTTCTAGTGTATTAAGGTCAGTATTTAAGAAAATCCATTTTAGAAAAATGTGAGTCAATATTTAACTTATATGTCTATCATATCCTCTTTTTATAAACATGAATAATTATCCCAGATTCATAAAATATTTCTCACTTTCTGTTTTTTTCCACTGGGATTTTCCTTTCTCCTTCACTCTTCCTTTGATTCCCTTGTCAGGGATTATTGACATCATTCCTACCCTATTCACCTCTTTATCTCTTTTCCAAAGGCTCTTTAGATTAATTAACCTCAAAAATAAACATTTTATTTTTGAACTCAAATGTCTTGAATTGTCTTCCTTTATGAAGAGAGAAGTCCATCGACAATTAATCTGGTCTGTTCATAATAAGTCAAATTGAATGGTTTTTTTTTTTTTTTTTTTG
>NW_007783223.1:0-2888 GCF_000696425.1 Galeopterus variegatus
GATGTACCTTTGAAGTTTTCTTTGTATTTTTCTTGTATTTTGTTAGGTCAGTTTCTTGTATCTGTGCATTGATGCTTTTCTTTAATTATTAAAAACTTTTTGTTCATTGTTTCTTAAATATTTCTTCTGCATCGTTATTTATCCTCTCTCCTTCTGTGACCCACATTACACATGTCAGATAGTTTGATATTGATGCTACATGTGTGTGTGTTAGTTTAGACTATTTATATTGACCTATCTTCAAAGTTCACTGACTTGTTTTTCTGCGGTATCCAGTTTGAAGTTTAGTTTATCAAGTGAACTCTCCATTTCTGATATTATTCTTCTTGATTCTAACATTTCCATTTAAGTCTTTTTATTATTTACTCTTCTCTGTTGAAATTACCCCTCTGTTCATGTGTTAGTCGATTTAGGCTATCTTTACCACTAGACACTTCAACACATGTATCACAGTTATTTTATACTCTTTTTCTTCTAATTCATTATGGGTAACATTGTATTGACTATTTTTACTTTTGATTATGGGTTACTTTTTTCTACTTCTTGTGTCTGTTGAAAGATATATACTTGCCAAATCTCATTTTTCCATCATGAAACAATAAATAGAAACTAAATTCAATGAAATTTTTGCACCTCCCCCCCCCCAAAAGATCATGCCTCTTACTCTGTCACGCTGCTAATGAATGGGGGTGAATACTTTAATCTGTGTGTCAGCTCAGTCTTGAATTTATTGTGCCATTGGATAGATTCAGTTTATATCTGGTTTAAATATTTTAGAGGTAATATTAGGACTTTTCCTTTGTCAGGTTTTGGGTCATGAGTACTGGTGAGATTTCCAGATTTTTTTATGATTTCCAACCAATTAGCAGTTTTCTGAATTGCCAAGATCTCTCATATCTCTCTCCCCGCCCTCACCCCGCTACCCCACCTTTGTCTCTCTCCTTTACATCACAGCCAGTAGCTTTTTGACTTGGTGAAGATCTCCCTTTACTTTCCAGCTCCACCTTTGTCTTTCTGTTTCTCGGGAAATACAACCTTTGGTAGATTCTAGAGTATGCTCTGTGAATACTTGATGCATAATAAGATTATATCTCTGTCCTTCTTTTTGCCCCCAGAAATCTGCAGGATTATGCCTTGTGCTTAGTGAAAGCCCTGTGTGTTTTAAGCTATCTCTCAGTTTTTGTGTGTCTTTCTCACAGCTTTCAGCATACCACTTGCCACCACTGTGCACTTGGTGAAAAGCCCACAGTGAAAAGTTGGTGTATGAAGGTACCCTTATTTTGTTACTGGATATTCCTGGGACTCTAAACCAGCATGCCAGTCACAATGTTATCACTTCCCATTTAATAGAGCCTACCATAAACCTTTAGAGAGATATGTCCATTGTTGTTGCAAGTTGTTGCCCTAGAGTGAGAGCTGGAAGTTTACCATTATTTACAGAAAGTGACAGCAAACTGCGATACCTGAGGGTGGAGCTTAAGAACTCAATTCTACAAATTCTGATCAAGTCTATCCATGCCCTAGTCCATTTTGTGTCACTTATAACAGAATAACTGAAACTGGGTAATTTATGAAGAAACAGAATTTATTCCTGCAGTTTTGGAAGCTGGGAAGTTTAGGTCAAAAGGTGCATCTGGTGAGGAACTTCTTCCTGGTGAGGGCTCTCTTCAGAGTCTTGAGGTGGCGCAGGGTATCACATAGTGAAAGGTCTAAGTCTAAGTGTGTTCACTTGTTCTCTTCTTCTCCTTATAAAGCCAGCAGTCTACTCCTAAGACAACCCATTAATTCATTAATCCATAAATTAATGATCCAATCACCTCTTAAAGATACCTGTCTAGTACCATAGTTAGATTACCTTCAATATTGCTACAATGGGAATTAAGTTTTAACATGAGCTTTGTTGGGGGACAACATTCAAACCACAGCACTTTGGGACTCAGTTTAGATGATGTTTTCTGAAATGGAGTCCCATTGATTTGGTGATTCTCATTTGTGCTTCCTTAGTTCCCAGATTTTTTTCCATTCCTCAATTGAGAATAAACATCCGTAGAGCAAAGTCCAAATCCTATTTGGTAATCATCTCCCTTGCCAGTGGAAAGGTCCTTGATACATAGTGAGTGCTTAGTAAATATTTATAGGATAAATAAATGTATAATTAAATGAATAGATACAGTAATTGTGTAGGAGCATTTTTTCCATCTCAGGAAAATCTTTTTAGAAGAGAAAAATTCTGCAGAGTAACCTCTTTTTAAAAGAGAAATGAGAAGCTTGAAGCAAAGGATCTCCAAAAACACTTGGGAGTTGCTCAGCTGAGCAGTCTCTGTCCCACAGGTCTTTCTTGGCAAGACTCATCTTCAGGCAAATTTGCTGCAATAGGCAGTGCTTGCATTTCCACCATGAGGACAATAAGATGTACTGAATCCAGATGAGGAAAGGCCCCCAGCTTCTATTATCTTCTTTCTATTCATTATAGAGAGAAACTTTAATGCAGCCAAGCAATTGTCTCTCCAGTAATTATAATAATGACACTCTCATAGTCAAAGTCACAGGAGAGGTTATATATCTATTCTTGTATATCAGCCTAAGGTCTACACCTCAGAATTGTCCAATGTTCTCAAGGATTGTGGATTGTTCTTTCTCATCACTTTTCAAGCATATAGAAAAGTTGAGGTGAGAACAGTGTGCAACTTTGGGGGAAAATATGGAGTCAATTTTGGGAAAAATTTACATTTATAAAGATCATCTCATGCTGTTTGGTTAGCCCAATCAGTAGAGCACGGTGCTGATAACACCAAGGTCAAGGATTTGGACCCCATAGCCTCTGGGGAAAAAAAAAAAAAAATCATCTCTATTGACATTGAAAATAACTACAGTATGTGATTTAATTT
>NW_007783224.1:0-667 GCF_000696425.1 Galeopterus variegatus
TCACCCACCTGGGATGGAGCCAGCTCTGACAGGCCATCTCAGCCTCAGACCATCCCACACGGTAGGATGGAGCTTTTGCTGGGACTGAGTTGAGGCTTAACTTCTCCCTTTTCCCAGTCCTGCTTCCTTCCCTTCCCCTTCCTTATTAAACATCCCACACACTGATCTCCAGCTCAGAGTCTCCCTCCTGGGGACTCAACCTGTCACGTGAACAGGAAAAGGGCTGGTGTGGGAGTGGGGGTCATGCTTTAGGATTACCACAGGCTGACTTAGGCAAGTCGCAGATGGGATCCTGGAACCTAGCGTCTGGGTTGCCTTGTGTTTTCTAGGGTCACTTGAGCCTTCCAGCTTGCCCAGGGCAATACCGGGTGACCCTACTGTCTCAGCATAATTGTGAACACCGGTCCTTTTCAATCTCGCATGCCCCAGTTTGGGTGATAAGTGATGAGTTCATCACAGCATCAGGTCACGCTGACGCTC
Organism: Galeopterus variegatus; assembly: GCF_000696425.1. Lineage (NCBI taxonomy): Eukaryota > Metazoa > Chordata > Mammalia > Dermoptera > Cynocephalidae > Galeopterus > Galeopterus variegatus. The sequence goes on from NW_007783224.1 coordinate 481, forward strand.
ACGGGTCTCGTGCGTCTCTGATGCTCTGAGGCTGCAGTCTCAGAAAAATGTTCTTGCTCATTTTCTGGGTTTGAGCTGGAAAAAGGCTCAGTCCTCATAAATCTCAAGGGGACAAACTTCTCACTAGAATAATGTTCTCTTTTCAGAATTATGTCTGACTGTCGCATATTGTTTCTTCTTCCACATT
>NW_007783224.1:2526-2888 GCF_000696425.1 Galeopterus variegatus
TGAATCCCAGCCCTGGGCTCTGCCTTAGGGTCCTCAACCCAAGATTTTGCAGCGCATTGGCAACTCCAATCGTGTCTCCAGCCAGAGTGAGCTTCCCCCCATGCTTTATATCTGAGGGTCCTCTTGACATCAACATCTCGTGGTCTAAAGTCATCTCAAACTCAACGTGTCCCACACTGAGCTGCAGTTTCACCTGCCCAGCCCTGCATTTCTGGGGCTGTGCCTTCCCCTCTCCCAGGCCTTCCTATCCCGGTACCTGAGGCCACTCGACGGACCACGCCAGACCATGACGAAAGAGTCTCACTTGTGTCTTCACTTCCTCTCCGCCCTCACGTAATGTTACGTACAAAACAGACCTCCAC
>NW_007783225.1:0-671 GCF_000696425.1 Galeopterus variegatus
CAAAAGGGACTGTCCCAACCGGAAAAATAAAAACCTTCCTTCGACACCGTGCCCTAGGTGCGGTAAAGGGCTTCATTGGAAGCATGAGTGCCAGTCTAAGTTTGACAAGGATGGAAAGCCTTTAAACTAGAGGAGGGGCGATCCCCAGCCCCGTCACCCCAAGGGGATACAAAGCCAGCGCCTCCATGCCATTCTAGGTGACCAGTACCCCAGGCTCATTGGGCTGTACCTATAGTCCCTGGTTTAAAACCAAAAATGAATCTTAAAATTCAAGGTAAAGAGTTCCGATGACTCGTTGACACGGGGGCAGATCGAACAGTCCTTAGATGGGAAGAAGTCCCTTCAAGCTGGAAGCTAGTTCCAGGCCCCCAAATTTTGGGGGTAGGGGGAAAATCCCCAACGTGGGAAACCCATGAAATCCTTCACTGGGAAGATGCTGATGGCACAAAAGGGGAAGTAAAACCTCTCATTGCTGCCGGATTGGTGGCCAACCTATTAGGCCAAGATGTTCTAGGCCAAGCAGATGCGTTCATTACCACTGACCATCAGGCCTTTATTCTAGATGAGGAGGAGTATCAGCAACAGTTTAATCCCCCCTGTTTTCCAAACTATAGGGGAGATCCCACTTCTCGGGACCTAAGAAACAATCCGCCTCTTCCCAGAGTCAAGTT
>NW_007783225.1:2328-2887 GCF_000696425.1 Galeopterus variegatus
GGCAGATTTTACATGGTTAGCTCAATATCAAAACCGGCTGGCACTGGCCCTAGAAGGGTATTTCGGGGTTGTTGATTGCCACTATGGCAACAATAAAAGGGTCTCTGCTTTCAAAGAGCTGTCTTGGACCAACCCACAGCTTTTTGTTGCCAAACCCCTGGTAGACGCCTACCATGTCTTCATGGACAGTGGCAAATCAGGGGCTGCTGTAATTATTTACAAACCCCCATGCACCACATCACAGTTGGCCCCTGCTACTCATGTTCACCCCTGTGATGGGTCAGCACAATACAAAGAGCTGTTTGCTATACTCATTGCCCTACAAAAGGTGCTAGACCCCATTAACCTGTTTACAGACAGCTTATATGCAGCCAATCTTCTCCCTGGGCTTCTGGGAGCCCACATTCGCTTAGATTGTAATCCCATCTCCTCCCTTATGATACAAGTAAGGAGTACCTTACAAGACTGCCAAAACCCTATTTTTGTTCAACACCTTCAGGGTCATCAAAGGAATGCCAGGATTTCTAGCCACTGGAAATGCCCAGGCAGACACTCTTGC
>NW_007783226.1:0-282 GCF_000696425.1 Galeopterus variegatus
CCTGTTTCTCAGCTTCCTTCCTTGCGTCCCCCTGCAGGACACAGGTGGCAGGGCTGGTGCTGTCAGTGTGTGCGGACCGAGCCCGAGAGCTGAGAGCTATGGTAGGGGTGGCCTGTGGGCTGGGTGGGGAAGGCTGACCGTGTCTGCCCTCTCCCCAGAGCCTGTCAGCCTGGCGCCCTGGTCTCCAGACCCGAGTCTCTCCAAGGTGCAGAGGCTGCCTTCACTGTGGCCTTCCTACCCGCGGCCACCGACCTCCCCCGACATGAGCTCCAGCGAGGCGGC
>NW_007783226.1:1720-2887 GCF_000696425.1 Galeopterus variegatus
GAGCCTGAGGGACGAGGTGGACATCCTCTTCCCTGACTTCTTTGCCTGCTAGCTGGTGTCCTGCCTCTCTGGAGCAGCGTGTGTTCCTGTCACCTGCCTGGGCCTTTTACAGGGCTTGGGTTGCAGCTGCGCTACCATGTGAGTGAGGCTGAGTATTAAAGAGAGAAACCTGGGTCATTCAGGCTTCCTAGAGGAGGAGGAGCATCCAGATCTTTTGTGCAGTTAATTTGGTTTATCGGGCAGATCTCACCACCTCCATTCAGAACGCAGGCAGCTGCCTGGGGTTTTGTTCTGGAAAGTTTTCAGCTTTGTGGAATCCCTAGATAACCTAGTCTTGGTACCTGGGGTGAGAGGGGTTTGGGGCCCCGCCCCCCATAGCACCCTGTGCCCAGAGGCTGGTGTGTGAGCTCCTCCATGTCAGTGTGTGTCTGTGCTGTGGGGCCGGCTGGGTGTATGGGCTGCACGGGGGTCCTTTTGAGAAGACCCTGGTGTCCTGCCCCAGCTCGGGCTCACCTCCACCTTTTCTGCTGGTCACCTCTGCACTGCTTGGCATGAGGCTGTTGTGGAACCCTGGGCAGAGGCCACATGACCTTCAGCATCTGGACCTGGCCCTCCTGTCCCCCAACCTCTTTGGCATCTGGAGAAGGGCTGGGTTACCGCGAGGGGTGGGAGCAGACCCACCCTAGGTGCCCACAGGCCTTTCGTTCATGGTAAAAATGGGCACAGGTCTCTGTCCTAGCCAGCCAGGGGCTCGCCCTGCTCTATGAGTTTTGGAGGGGGCAACACATCCAAACTTCATCAGCACGTTTGTGCAGTGTACACCCATTGTGTTGTGCGTGCACACCGTGGGTACGCACTGCCTCTGTGTATGCCTGTGTGAGGTGTGTGCGTGCCCACCCATGTGTGTACACCTATGTGTTGGTGTTTGTGCACTGTATGTACAGCTGTGTGTGTGTATGCACAGTGTATACCCACGTGTGTGGTGTGTGCACCTGTGTATATCCATGTGCATTTATGCATGTGCGCCTGTGTGTGTGTATACTCGTGTGGGTGTGTGTATGCATGTTTGTGCACTGTATGTACACCTGTGTGTGTGGTGTATATGCATGTATGTACTACCTGTGTGTTGTGCATGTGCATCTCAAGCGCAGGCCAGTGCTGTCTGGG
>NW_007783227.1:0-809 GCF_000696425.1 Galeopterus variegatus
AAAAATACTTATTTTGTACAACCCTAAAAACAAAGTTTAAAAATAAATAAAGGAAAATAAACTAAAAAGAAAAGAAAAATAAATACCATAATTGCCAACTCTAACTCAGCTTGATGTAAGTAAGACAATCAGCTACACAATTAACCAACATATATAGAATGCTGTACCCAACAGTTTTAGTCTTTGTTACTTTTTAACTATACATAGATTATATTTAGTCTGCTTTTAACTATAAATAGATAAAATGCTGGACAATAAGTAAAACCGCAATAAATTCAAAACATCATAATCCTGATGAGATTAGAGCAGAGAGCAAACCAAAATTACATTACAACAAATATAACAGAATATAATTTTAAAGTCCCCAATACTTGGAACTTAAGCCCTTCTAAATAACTCCTGGGTCCAAAAGAGAATCCACAGTGAATACAAAGGTAGTCTCCATGTAAGAACTCCATCTACTATGGAAGAAACCAGGTAGAGTGCTCATGAGTCTAAATGGAGAAGAAAATGGATTTGCTGAGTCCAGCTTTTCCGCTATCTTTGCTAAGGCATTTGGCATTTCAAGTCTTTTGGAACCCTCCCTTCATGCTCAGACGTAAGGTTAAAATACTGAGTGACTCTAGTCTGTCAATGGCATGTTGAATAGAAAAACTGTCCAATCAAGTTCTGTCTGAGTTCCTGACTCGCAAAATCATGAAATATAACAAAATTTTTGTTTAAAATTACTGAGGCAGTCTACTGAATTTTCTGCAGTTGCTAGAACTATCATACAAAAAAAGAAAGTTTTATTCTAGGACTAAAACCAT
>NW_007783227.1:2268-2887 GCF_000696425.1 Galeopterus variegatus
TATTTTTCTAAGTTTTATTTGACCATGGTTTAGCTGTTAACCATTTTCAGAGTCAAATATTAAGAGACTAGTTCAAAATTTACCAAGTACCTAAGGATTTACTGGATTTAGTTAATTTTCATAATTTTAAATGTTATAATAAAACATTTTTCATATTTCTGTTTTTAATTAACTTATTTTTTTATCTTTTTTACTGAAACATAATTGATTATATATATTTGTTGGGTACAGAGTTGACTATGAACACTTGTATACAATATATGATGATCAAATCAGGATTAACATATTCATCATTACAAAACATAATCATTTTTGTGTCCATGAGAATAAAACAGTTCTTTTACATTCATTTAGTTATTTTCTTACATCAGGTTGTTCTTAATCATTCTTTCCCCCAATCCTGCTGCTGCAGAGATGGAAAATGGCATAAAATATTTTCAGTCTCCACAGGTCACTTAAAATTATCAAATGACCTAGAGATAAAACAGACTATGTCCTATTACTAAACTCCAGGAGTCACTAATGTTTCTTTTAGCATGATGAAATAACAGAATGTACTTATCTTGCTGAGAGCACAAAATGTACATAAATGTACATATCTGACTTCACAACTTTGTCT
>NW_007783228.1:0-2887 GCF_000696425.1 Galeopterus variegatus
GGGAGGGAGGGAGGGACAAACAAACAACAATTATAATACTTCGAACTTTCAGAAGGAGAGAGCAAAACTGTGATTTCTAGAGCCAGGAAAGCGGGAGGGGAGATACCAAGAAATGGACTAATGGACACAAGACAGCTAGTTAGGAAAAATAAATCTACTGATGTACAGTCAAGCTAGGCACCTACAATCAACAATAATTTACTGCCTGTTATCAGTTGACTAGAAGAGAGGATATCAAATGCCTTCAAAGAAATGATTACGTTTTGTATTGATGAATATGCTAATTATCCTGACTTGATCATCACACATTATACACAGGTATTGATAGTCAGCTCTGTACCCCACAAATATGTAACATCAGTTATGTTTCAATAAAAAAACCCTAAAAACCAAAAAATGAATATTCCTAATCTTACAATGATAAGAAACACATATTCTTTTAAACAGCTCATAATGACCTTACCTCACTGTTTCTTTTAAGCATAAATACCAGGTTAGCATTTCCACCCTATAAAACAAAAAACATGCATTAAAACAATGAAAATCCTGGTGCAAAAATTATATTCAATGTGCTTCTAAGTTATACTGTAGCTTCCCATTTTCTTTTCTACTATACTCTCACTATAATGTAGTGAAGATCTGAGATTGAACTATTTACTACAGAAGCCTTGTAAACAGATCAGGTTGGTTTGGTGCAGTTAAAACAAACCTCTGAATAAAACTGGTCCTGCCAGGGCCATGGTAGATTTATTAATGTGAACATATTGCTTTAAGTCAGGCCAAACAGCTAATAATGTGGGAACTCTTAATTGTACGGTTTATTTTAAAAATGTGCTTTCCCATGAAAATAAAGTAGGATTTTATTGAAAGCAGCAAGTCAAAACAAGATCAAAGAAAGAGAAGTGCCAAGGAGTTTCACAGATAGTATATTTTAGAAAGAAATACCTTTTTCAGACCACTGTCTGATTCTGTTCTCCTAAGATCCTGGCCATCATCTCCCTCTTCTTTCTCACCTCCTAAACAAAAAACAAGATAACTTGTGGTTGTTTTTTAAAGTTGTGAAACAGACTAGCAAAGAAAAGAATATAATATGAACAGGTTAGGGATATGATATTTCTGAACCTCATTAATGCCAAAAATAAGGGAAGTCACTTAGTGGCAGCTAAATGATTATTAATAATTTCACTGATGCAGATGAATTAGAAGAAAGAAAAACAAGCATTATTATTCCTTTGTTTATAGCTTAGCTGAGATCGTAGGAAAAATTGTTTTATTACTCAAAATGAACGTGACTCTGCCAGAGGTTCTTGAGTGTTTTAGGATCTCAATAAAACATTTATTGATTGAATGGGACAGAGGAGATAGAGCTACTAGAATATAGGCCATTTTTAGTTGGGTGGGACTGTCAAGAACTGCCTGTAAAAGCACATGAGTTCAAGTCATGTACCTTTTGAAGCATTCATCTGATGGCTGTCAAATCCTCCAAAGGTCTCCGCTCTCCGGGGCAAGGAAACAGGGCCAACTAAGCCTTCCTGCTCCACAGGGCTGCTGACAGCCTGACCAAGGGTGCCTCCCAGGCTTCCACTCATCAAACTCTGAAGGATCTCCACTGGAAAAAAAGAAAACATGCAAAACTGACATCTTGTCTTTCAATGAGAAAATAAAAAAAAAATCTCATGGTAATACACAATGTGTACAGGGAGCAGGATCGGAAAGTTCCGAAGAGTGATTGGGAGACTTTCCTTGCTTGCTTAGAGAAGGGGCTCAATTCAGGATACATGTTTTAGTTGGATTCTATTGGAAATTTAAAGATGGAAACCTTCAACTTTAATTACATGAGGCCTAGGAAATTTGAAAGGGTACAGGGAAGGCAGAATAATTTATTGGAAGAAATATGGCTCCTGGAGTCTGATACAAAGCAGCAAAAAGATATTCCCTGGAAAGTAAGGTAGGTCAATTTGAGAACAGCAAGTAAAACTGGCTGGGTTTTGCTCCCTCCAAGAGTGAGGGAGTTCAAGGGGTTAGAGTAGTCTGAGCATCTGAATTCTCAAATATGATCAACTAGGGTTCTTTTCTAGGACAGGAGCCATAGAAAGGAGAAAGTGCTGAAAATGGAATAAAGTTGAGCAGGAGAGGAACTACAGAAATGAAGGAAAAAGAAGGTCCAGATGAAAAAAGGAAAGAAACCAGAGGATGTAAGTCTTATAAGACAAACCACTGTATTTTTCAAAAAAAAGTAATACACAAAAACAACAGAAGAGTACTATGAAGTGAGAAAAACGATTTGAACCTAAAAATTTAAGAAACCAATTTCACATAAAAATGAGCAACAGAAACATACTGAAGTCAAATCCCATACAAGGGTAAAAAGAGAGGTGGTGGAAAACAAGGGCTTAATTTCCCTACGGATAATAAAAGTACATCAGAAAGACATGTCCATATAATAAATGAGCTAAACACATTAAGAAAATGACATAAAACATAAAAGAACCTAAGTCAGAATTAGAAAACAGAAATGAGGTGGCAGAACTCAAAGAACTGGAAACAAAAGAAAAAAATCATTATAGAAATGAAAACTAAACTAGAATGTAAGAGCAAATAGACCCAACAGAAAATGGCTTAAGAAAATAGGCGAGGGGCTGGCCAGGTAGCTAGCTATCTTGGGACAGGCATGTTGCTGGTAACACCAAGGTCACGGTTTGGATCCTTGTTTTAGCCAGCCACCAAAAAAAAAAAGAAAGAAAGAAAGAAAAATAGATGAAAGGAATATTTAAACATTAAAAAGATGAAGAGATAAAAAGTATTAAAAGAAAGTGGCAAATATCGAAGACGACTCATCATATGGATAATTGGAGTTCTTGAAGAAGAAAACCAAAGCAAGGGAACA
>NW_007783229.1:0-415 GCF_000696425.1 Galeopterus variegatus
ATCTCTGCTCCATTAATGCAAGTCTAGAAGCAAGAATGGTTCATAAACATTGGTTTTTCAGTCCATCAGGGCACCAGGACCCTGCGTTGCCAAGAGACACCTCCAGTGCTGAAATGAAATAAGAAGACCAATGTTTACATTAACATCCCCATTTGATTCCCTGTTTGATTAAGATGAAGGAGCGGGAAGAACTGCCCTGCCCAGCATCCTGAGTGGGGAGAAGACGTAACACTGAGCAGCTCTGCACACATCTGGCCAGAGGCAGAGAGCAAGCACCGCAGCGCTGCCCTGCCCAAGTCCTCATGCCTCACCCCGCTTCACCCCACAGTTCCAGTGCCCCCCACAACCCACCATGATGGCCTGATCCAGAGAAGAGACCCTGATCAACCTCCGTTGCAAGTGCAGGTGCCTGAGA
>NW_007783229.1:2410-2887 GCF_000696425.1 Galeopterus variegatus
CAAACTGCTGTCTCAATTCTTCCTTGATTTTCTTGGTTCCAAGGAGCTTCATCTTCACCCTTGTTTCAGCCACCAACATCTACGAGCACACCCTGGACCTTGTCATTACCTACAACAGAAATCCTGTTCTATGACAGAAATCACCATTTCAAATATCCTGCCTCTGACCACCACTCCCCGTCTTCCCAGCCTTCATTCACTCACCACAGGCACGCAGACCGAACTGAGAGTTGCCGTCTTTGGATCCTTCCCCTTCTTCCATCACTGCTCCTGGTCTACAGGTCAGTCCTTCCCCAGCCCAACCCCTATGGCCCACAGCCTCCATGACACCCGAATTGTCCAAATCCCCCTGACTCCATGTCTGCCCAATATGGAAGATAAAAGTCTAATTCTGGATCATTAAAACAATCCTCCCAGAGTGGAGCGTAGTCTACTAGCCTCTGCTGGGATTAATCACACAAGCACAAAGATTAGTGC
>NW_007783230.1:0-442 GCF_000696425.1 Galeopterus variegatus
TAATACATGCTGGTGAGGATGCAGAGAAGGAGGAAGCCTTATAGATTGTTGGTGGGATTGTAAATTAGTATTGCCATTATGGAAAACACTATGGCCACTTCTCAAACAAGTACAGATAGAACTGCCAAATGACACAGAAATCCTTCTACTGGATATATTCCCAAAGGAATAGAAAGCATCATATTGGAGAGATACCTGCACTCCCATATTTATCACAGCACTGTTTCACAATAGCCAAGATTTGGAACCAAACTAAACGTTCAAAGAAAAATGGTTGGATAAAGAAAATGTGGTATATATTCAAAGTGGAATATTACTCATCCATAAAAAGGAATGAAATTCTGCCATTTGCAGTAACATGGATGAGCTTGGAGAAAATTATGTTATGTGAAATAAGCCAGGCACAAAAAGAGGAGTACTAAAAGGTCAAATTCATATGTTG
>NW_007783230.1:1821-2887 GCF_000696425.1 Galeopterus variegatus
TTTGAGAAATTCTTAACAGCTCCTTTGCCTGCTTTTTAATGGGGTTCCTTGTTTTTTTATTGTTGAGTTGTTTGACTTTGTCAATTCTGGATTTTAATCCCTTGTGAAATGCATAGTTTGCAAAGATTTTCTTCCATTGTATAACTTGTCTTTTTGCTCTTTTTTTTTAAGCTTTTTAGTTTGATATAATTACATATGTTTATTTTTCCTTTTGTTCCCTGTGCTTTTGGGGTCTTATTCATAAAGTCTGCCTAGTCCTGCTTCCTGAAATGTTTTCCCTATGTTTTCTTTTCAGAGTTTCCGAGTTTCAGGTCTTATATTTAATCCGTTTAGAGTTGATTTTGGTACATGGAGAGATGTACAGTTCTAGTTTCATTGTTGAAATGTTAAACATTTCAACAGATGAAAACTGGACATGGATGTCCAGTTTTCCCAGCACCATTTATTGAAGAGGCAGTCTTTTTCCCAATGTATTTTCTTGTTACCTATGTCAAAGATATGTTGTCTGTAAGTACGTGGGTTGATAAATTGTCTGTAAATACATGGATGGGTTCTCTATTCTGTTTCATTGGTCTGGATGTCTGTTTTTATGTCAGTAACATGCTGTTTTGCTTACTAGAGCTTTGTAGTATAATTTGAGGTCAGGTAGTATTATGACTTTGGCCTTATTTATTTATTTGCTCAGGATTGCTTTGGGTATTTGGGGTCTTTTGCATTTAATTTACTATGTTGCTTTTGAGAAGCTGCATTCCCTCCTGAATCTTGATCTTGTTGCAATGAGTTACTGTGAACTCTCAGGGAGAGGCAGGAAATACCAAAACTTAAAACAGGAAAACAGAGTTTATTGAAATGCCAGAATTTGGCCCCAAAGGACTCATGTCCAAAGTTTTGAGCACCCCAACACAGTGGGGCAGTTATTTTTATATCATAGCATTTCCTGGCTTTACAGCATGGTAAGGGTGAGTTTTATCTTAGAGTAGTAAAGTACAGAGAAAAAAAGAGTAAAAGAAATTAGTTTCAACAGTCTGTGATAACCACTGGGTGTCAGCTAGATAACCACTGGGTG
>NW_007783231.1:0-1090 GCF_000696425.1 Galeopterus variegatus
CATGAATGTCAGATAGTTTTGACTTTGTGGACCCCCTCAAAGTGTCACTGGGCCCCTCAAAAGTCTGTGGACCACAATTTGAGAGCCACAGCTCTAGTGCATTCTCTCAGGGTTGCCAGGGGTTTTCTTCTCTATTTTTAGAAGCTCTTTATGTAGGTATGGAGATAGTCTCCTGTCATCTGTGATGTAAGTTACAAAGATTTCTTTTCCAATTTGTCACTTGTCATTTTTCTTTTTTTTTTTTTTTTTGGTGGCTGGCTAGTACAGGGACCGAACCCTCCTTTGTATTATCAGCTCCACTTTCTAACCAACTGAGTAATAGGCCAGCCTTTTTTACATTTTTAAATTGTGGTAATAAACACATAACATAAAACTTACCATCTTAATCATTTCTAAGCATATAGTTCAATATATTCACATTGGTGAGAAACTATTAGATTTTAGTAGGGTAGCTAGTTACAAAATATTAGAAATTAATAATAATTATAGTTATATAATGACCATTTAGTATGCTCTAGACCCTCTGCCAAGAGCCTTGTGTGTATTACCTCATCTAATTCTTACAAGAACATAAAGAAAGAGGGTCTTTTACTTCATCCAATTAACAGATGAGATAGCTGAGGCTTGAAGAAGAAAAGTAACCTGTTCATTTGGTTGGTGATGGATGCAAGATTCAAAACCAGACCACACTTTTAGCCACTACATACAGTTTTCTATAAGCCAACAACAATGACTCAGAAAACATAAAGAAGAGATCTAATTAAAATTAAAAATACAACATAAAACGACCCAGGCAGGTAGATACTTAAGAAGAGTAAGTAGCATGCAAACTATGTGACAGATGAACTCTTAATGTGGCCCCATAATTCTGGCCTCCTGGTCCTATATGGACACAGCAAAAAATTCTTGCTGTTCAGCATCAAAATGTGCCTATCATTTATATCAACTGAGATTTCCTGAAATAACGCAGTCTTGAGTTATAAATTTTCTTCAAATCTATTCCCATGCCAGAATCTTATTAATACTTACATATAAGAAATTTAGAGAGATTAAATTCCAAAATGCCCAGACCAATATTTGTATATTTTTA
>NW_007783231.1:1144-2887 GCF_000696425.1 Galeopterus variegatus
AGGGTAGCTAGTTACAAAATATTAGAAATTAATAATAATTATAGTTATATAATGACCATTTAGTATGCTCTAGACCCTCTGCCAAGAGCCTTGTGTGTATTACCTCATCTAATTCTTACAAGAACATAAAGAAAGAGGGTCTTTTACTTCATCCAATTAACAGATGAGATAGCTGAGGCTTGAAGAAGAAAAGTAACCTGTTCATTTGGTTGGTGATGGATGCAAGATTCAAAACCAGACCACACTTTTAGCCACTACATACAGTTTTCTATAAGCCAACAACAATGACTCAGAAAACATAAAGAAGAGATCTAATTAAAATTAAAAATACAACATAAAACGACCCAGGCAGGTAGATACTTAAGAAGAGTAAGTAGCATGCAAACTATGTGACAGATGAACTCTTAATGTGGCCCCATAATTCTGGCCTCCTGGTCCTATATGGACACAGCAAAAAATTCTTGCTGTTCAGCATCAAAATGTGCCTATCATTTATATCAACTGAGATTTCCTGAAATAACGCAGTCTTGAGTTATAAATTTTCTTCAAATCTATTCCCATGCCAGAATCTTATTAATACTTACATATAAGAAATTTAGAGAGATTAAATTCCAAAATGCCCAGACCAATATTTGTATATTTTTAATTTCACACAGAATTGAAATCCCAGGAACTAGGAATGCTCTAGTCTTTGTGTGGTTTATACCTGCAGTCATTTCAAACATTGAAAGTAGGACCTATATGGTTATTTGCCCGCTCACTTTATGTTCACCTCTGCTGCATTTGTACCAGCATCCATCACGTTTGTGCAAATGTGGATTTAAAGCAGGTCTCACAGTGATCCTTTAATATCTGCCCATAAATCTCATTCTGTGCTGTTATGGACCTCTGTTTTGAAAATCTATATTGTATGGAAGCACGTGTCTTTAATGCTTACATTTTGACTCGCAACTTAACAGGGAGGGCCTGAAAAGAATCAGAAGGAACAATTAAATATTTTTAGTAAAATGTGGTCTTTGTCTTGTGCAAACATATAGCCTACGCCCTTTAATTTAGTAAGTATTTTTATAAAGAAGTGATGCTTTGTTATCACAGTGTCTTAGTCTATTATGTGCTGCTAATAACAGACTACCTGAGACCAAGACATTTATTTATTTATTAATTTTTAAAAGATGACTGGTAACGGAATCTTAACCCTTGACTCGGTGTTGTCAGCACCATGCTCTCCCAAGCAAGCTAACCGGCCATCCCTATATAGGGATCGGAACCCATGGCCTTGGTGTTATCAGCACCACACTCTCCCAAGTGAGCCACGGGCCAGCCCTAGAGACTGGGAAATTTATAATGAACAGAAATTTATTTGGTTCATGGTTCTGGAGGCTGAGAAGTTCAAGATTGAGGGATGCACCTATGAGGTCTTTCTTGCTGTGACATCCCATAGCAGAAGGGCAAGAAAGTACACTCAAGAGAGAAAGCAGGAGGAGGCTGAACTTGCCCTTTTAAAAGGAACCCACACCCACAATAAAAAAGCACTCTTATGATAACAGCATTACTCTATTCATGAGGGCATGGCCTCCAAAAAGCTACTCACAAGTCAGTCAATTATGACAAGCTTAGAGAGATCACACAGAGATCCACTGAAAATCCCAGTGAGTTCCTAACCTGCCTCTCTGGGGCTTTACATGAATACACACTATAGACCCAAATTCCCCTGCAGGCATGGCCCTCTTACACTCATCTCAT
>NW_007783232.1:0-470 GCF_000696425.1 Galeopterus variegatus
AGTAATTTACTGAACTATTCTTCTTAAAGAATTTAGGTAATTTTCAGTTTTTCCATTATTGCAAATAGTGACAAGAATTTATTTTAAAAAATTATTTTGTATATAACATTTTTTTTTCTGTAGCTAAGATCATTTTCTTCGGATAAATTCTCATAGCAATTATTCTTGAGTCAAAGAAAGGAAAATTAAGGAGTCTTGATGTCTATTTTCACACTGCTTTGGATGAAGACTGTTTCAGTCTTTCCCATGCCAATTTGCCTTCAGAATTTTGAAATCACAGTACCAATCTCCTTCCCTGGTCTTTGACTCATTCTTCTCTTGCTGTTTTCTGTTTAGGTTTTTATTCCCATCTTTATTCTGCATTGATCATATTCTTTCATTGCCTCCTTAATCTCTATTTAACTTTCCGTCACTAATTTTTCATCTTTTTTCTTTACTATCACTCAACTACCAGGTTGATAATTCTTTAA
>NW_007783232.1:1890-2887 GCF_000696425.1 Galeopterus variegatus
TAGGGTTTTAATTTGAATTTCCTTAATGACTTATGATGTTGATTATCTTTTCATGAGCTCAAGCAAAAAAAAACAATAACAATGGGCCGGCTGGGTGGCGCACTGCTATAGTGCGCTGCTTGGGAAGTGCGGCAGCGCTCCCACCGAGGGTTCGGATCCCACATACAGACCGGCCGCTCACTGGCTGAGCGAGGAGCGGGGGCAACACCGAGGGTTGCGATCCCGTTGCCGGCCCCGGTCCGGTATGGGCGTGACGCTGAGGGTTGCGATCCGTTGCCAGTCACGTAAAAAGACAAAAAAAAAAAAAAGCCTTTGTATCTTTCTTGAGGTTGAGTAATGTAGTGATTAAGAATCTGAAATTTAGATTTATTGAGACCTGGTTCAAGGCCCAGTGTTCACTCTTACTACCTCTGGGTGAACAACCTGACCATCTTGAGCCACAAATTTCTTTCCAATAATAATAGGAGAGCAAAACCTGGCTCACAGTGCTGTGGAGGATCAAATGACATAATGCGTATAAAGTGGCTAGCCGAACAAACTCAATAAATTGTAGTTGCTGTTCTTATTAATTAGTTTATCTGTATTTATACTTTTGAAAAATGCTTAAAATAAGTGTTTCTCAAACTTTCTGGTCTCAGGATTCCTTTACACTCTTGAAAATTATTAATGACTTCAAAAAGCTTTTTTATGTGGACTAGATTTATTAGTATTTGCTATGTTAGATATTAAAACAGACATTTCTAAAAACATGTATTTGTAAATTAATTTTTGAAATAACTGTAATAAACCCATTATAAGTTGAATTAAACATTTTTATGGAAAATAAATATATTTTCATTAACAAAAGAATTTAGTGAGAAGAGTAACATATTTTTCCTACATTTTTGCAAGTCTATTTGATGTTTGGCTCAATAGAAAACATCTGGATTCTCCTACCAGCTTCTGCAGTCAATCTATTGCATTATCACTTCATGTAGCCTCTGGAAAAAATGCATAG
>NW_007783233.1:0-1571 GCF_000696425.1 Galeopterus variegatus
TCAATTGATTTTTAACGAGGATGCCAACACAATTCAATGTGGAAATATTAGTCTTTTCAAATGGTGCTGTAACATCTGGAAATCCAAATGCAAAATAATAAAGTTGGACCCTGTATGGAAAGTAGAAAAGTTTAATCAGGAACTCTCACCTTGCGTCTGTTACAAATGGGCAAGATTCAGCATATTCACTAGAAACAAGTTATAAAAGTAGTGTAACTGCACATGTGTGCACATTTACTGATTCAGCATGATTGCTAGAATTATGTAATGCATGGCTTGTGGCTGCTATTGTGTACCAAGAGTATAAAGGTACATTCTCTGAACTGCTGGACGGCACAGCATGGAATGAACGGCAGAGCAGGGAGGGTCAGCGGAGTAGAGCTTGAGCTCATATCTAGGTTAAAGCATGTGTGTGAAGCTCATATCTGAAGAATGAAGTATGTCTACCTTGCATAAAGCTGCCAGGGTCTTCTTTCAACTACCTGACTTATGGCCAGTACAGGAAGGGGCAGAAGGATCTGAGATTCCTCCTTGACAGACCCTTAAACCTCGCACCTTATATGAAAAGTAATGCAAAATGTATTAAAGACTTAAATTTTTTTTTTTTTTTGTGACCAGTAAGGGGATCATAACCCTTGGTGACCGGTAAGGGGATCATAACCCTTGGCTTGGTATCGCCCGCACCGCGCTCAGCCAGTGAGTGCACCAGCCATCCCTATATAGGATCTGAACCCACAGTGGTGGCACTCCCAGCGCTGCACTCTCCTGAGTGAGCCACGGGGTTGGCCCTAAAAGACCTAAATTTAAGAGATAAAACTGTAAAACTCCTAAGAAGAAAATACAGGAATAAATACTCATGACCTTGGATTAGGCAACAGTTCCTTAGATATGACACCAAAAGTACAAACAAACCAAAGGAAAATAGACAAATGTCATTAAAATGACAAACTTTTGTGCTTCAAAAGACACTGTCAAGAAAGGGAAAAAACAACTCACAGAATGGGAAAAATATTTGCAAATAATATATCTGATAAAGTTCTAGTACCCAGAATATCTGGAATATATAAAGAACTCTTACAAGTCAATAAAAAGACAGCTCAATTTAAAAAGGGGGACAGGGTTTGAATACTCATTTCTTCAAAGAAGATATACGAATGACCAATATGCGCCTGAAAAGATGCTCCATGTCTTAAGTCATTAGGGAAATGCAAATCAAAAGCATAATGAGACACTACTACTTTACACTCACTGGAATAATTGTAATGAAAAAGATAGAATAACAAGTGTTGACAAAAACATGGAGACATTAGAGCTCTCATACAGTGCAGGCGGGAAGGTCAAATGGTGCAGCCACTGTGGAAAAGTTTGTCATTTCCCCAGAAAAGTTAACTGGGCCAGCCAACCACAAAAAAAAAAAAAAAAAAAAAAGCTAAATATAAGTCACCATATGACCCAGCAATTCTACCAGGTATGCACCCAAGAATTAAAAATATATGTCTATAGAACAACTTGTACATGAAGGTCATAGAAGCATTATTTATAACAGTCAGAAAGTAGAAACAATCCAAATG
>NW_007783233.1:2177-2887 GCF_000696425.1 Galeopterus variegatus
CTCCTCCACCTCTGCATCTCCTCCAGCCCACTTTTCCCCAGCCATTAAAAGTGACTGTAAAGCAACATGTAGCGAAAACAATTGAACCAAGTTTCTTATCCTTCCTCCAAAATTATCTCAGTTCTCCAACCCTTCACTCTGTCTTAGCTCATTCATGGCCTTGCACCTATCAGCTCACTGTTTCCTCTTAAGTCAGCAATGGGATCCTTGCATTTCTCCCTAGTGAAATCAACATATGGGGCCTGTCTGTATTATCCTATTTCTTCCTCCTGCTTTAGAGCATTCTTTTCTTCACTGAGGTTGTACCTAGGCAATGGAGAGAATGAGTATGAAGTGACTCAAAAGCTGAAATCTGGGACTCTACAACAACTCTTTTTCTGTGAATCAAATGATATGAGCGTTTTAGATTCAGAGGGCACTGTAGTAGAGATTATTTCCATTGCTGGTTCAATTCCTGCATTTTATAGATAAACTAAGGTGCACTGACACCCAGTCCATGGCCTTATTCACACTTTTATGGGACTGAAATGTGACAAACTTTTTGTTAGCCTCGAAGACTATCTCAGCATCAAAGTTTAAGAGGAAAACTCAAATATTTTTGCATTAGCCTTCTGCTGTAGAACAATGGAACAGGATTCATAAAATAAGGGGACATTTCTAAACCTGTTGGGTTTTTTCCCTCCAGATTCTTCTCTACAGGTCCAGACAGA
>NW_007783234.1:0-2887 GCF_000696425.1 Galeopterus variegatus
ATCTTCAAGGGCCTGCTCATAAGCCTCCTCCTCCAGGAACCTCGCCCTGGCCAGGTGAGCATGACCCCGTCTTCCATGATCACCCCTTCGCATTTCCTGCTTGGTCCCTGGGTGACGAGAGGGGCTCTAAGTGAGGCAGCCTGGATTCCAATCCTGCCCCCAGATGGATATCCAGTTTACTCAGCACCACTTGTTGAAGAGGCATTCTTTTCCCCAATGTAGAGTTTTGTTGCCTTTGTCCAATATCAGATGGCTGTAAGCCTGAGGGGTCATTTCTGGGTTCTCAATTCTACTCCACTGGTCTGAATGTCTATTTTTATACCAGTGCCATGCTGTTTTGGTTACAATAGCTTTGCAGTATAATTTAAGTCAGGTAGTGAGCAGTCACTGTGGCCAGTTGTCCTCCCTCTTGAGCTCCAGTTTCCTTATCTAATAAAGGGGGCAGGAATACCAATAGGACTGACACAAAGGGCCATGTGAAGATGAAGTGAGTTCCTAGCCCAATGCTCGGCACCTAGTAGGTGCTTGATAGGTGTTAGCTGCTGTCACTAATAGTCCTAGGGGGTAAATGAAAAGCAAATTCTAGGACAGAGGCTTATGTATCCCTGGGAATCTGAAGCTCCCAAGGCAGGAGTAGCTTCTTCACTTCTGTGAATCCCCTGTGACACATGGTGTGGTGAAAAAAACAGACTCTGAAGTCAGGCCAGGGTTCAAATCCCAGCTCTTCACAATGCAGGTGAGTTCAAATACAGGTGAGTTCACAGCGTTCAAATCCCAGCACACTAATCCTGCTGTGTAAATTTGGGCAGGTTACCTAACTTCACAGAGCCTCAGTTTCTTCACCTGGAGAGTTTGGATATTTATACCTAATTTGTAGGTTGTTATGAGGAAGAAAAAAAGATTCTCTTATGCATTCGTTCGTTGATCTGAACATCCTCTGAGCTCCTGATTTGTGTCACACGCTGCGCTAGCAGAGGCTGGGAATAAGACAAGGCCCTGGGCCTGGTCCTGCAGGCTCATGGCTGGCCCGTCATGCTAGACTACTTCCATACCAGTAGAAGTGCTTGGAAATACTCTGATTGCATTTTCCATGCAATTTTCAGGAAGAGTCAGGATCTGGAGCCAGAATACACTGGATTTGTGGGAGACGGAGCTTTCCTTCTGCGGCCAACAGGGAGGGGGCCGCTGTGGATATTCCATTCCTCTTAACAGAGCTGGTGTATCTCCCAAGGTTATGTACACCGCTTGGTGCTGGGGGTCCAAGAAAAGGAGGGGGCAGAAAGATTTATTTTCCAACCATCTGGGTTTGGGCAGAACCCAAAACACACATTGCCAAGCAAGCCGTTCCCTCTCGATCCTGGAACCAGTGGGTGCGCCTGGGGAGATTTACCCACATGTTTCAGTTTCATCGGCACCTAATTCATCAAAACGTTGCACAGAAGCAGTCTGGCCCTGAGCAGCGTCTGCCCTCCAGGAGCCTTCAGAGTCACCAAGTGTCCCTGGGGCTCCTGTAGAGCTTGTGAGGTTGTTCCTCTGTCCCACTCGGTGCTGTGTTTTGTCACCGGACCCCATGGGACACTGCTTGTACTCACTGTCTCCAAATTCTCTCCTGAATGTGGTACCTGCATCTCTGTCTTCTCAGGGCTCAAAAAGAGCTCCAGCAATGAGGAAGAGGGAATCCTCAATCTGGTCCTACAGAGACCATGCCTCTACACACATGTGCACATGCAGACACGGATGCCCCCTGCGTGGGGACCCACCGGTGTTGCTGATTGTCTGTCTCTCCCCCACAGAATGTCACTCTATGAAGGCAGAGTCATCTTGTTCATGGTGGGATCCCCCGGGCCTGCGACAGAATCTGGCACATAGTAGGTGCTTAGTAAATATCATTGCAGGAACAAACGAATGAGTGAAGAATGGATGGCAAGCTTTCTTGAAGCATCTCTGAGGGTGGGTCAGAAAATTACTCACCTGCATTGAGCACCTAGTATGTGTCAGGCACGACGTTTGATACTTTTTACAAAGTCTTTTTCTTTCTCACGACTGTTCTGTGACGTGGGGTCACTGTGCCCATTTTACAGGGAATGAAACAGCCTCAGAGAGGGTAAGTAACTTGCCCAATGACTGACACAGAGCCAGAGAGGGTGAGGGCAGGGGTTTGCACGTGGGTCTGTTGGACCTCAGTACCACATGGCTTCTCCTGGGCCATGTGCCTCTCTCCTTGACATCAGGGAACAAAAAGGAACCCCAAACACCAGCCAAGCCACACACGAGCTGCTCATGCCTGAGACCCCTGAGAGGGAATCTTGATGAAATAATGATTACAGGAGGCTACCCTGTGGTGAGATGTACCTGCCACATCTCAGTGGCTTGCTGCACTAAAGATTCATTCTCATCTGTAACACAGCCTGGTGTGGGTTGGGTGGCCTGCCTGGTGGCTTTTCTCAAAGAGGAGTCCCAAGCACCCTGGCCTCTTCTGTCCTATTGCTACATCATATGGAGCAAATGCTTCCAAGGTTGCAGTGAAAGGCGACAAGAAGGCTGGGGGCCTTGTCACATGTGTCCAAGGGACAGGCCTAGAAATAGCACGTAACTTCCACCCTCGTTCCATTGGTCAAACCAGTCACTGACTCACCCTGACTGCAAGGAAGGCTAGAGAACAGTCTTCCTGTGTGCTCAGAGGAAACCAGACTTCTGAGCTCAGACCCCTGCCTGCAGCCACACACACCTGCCCTCAGGAGCCCTGTCTCTCCCTGTGTCATCAGGCCTCCCTCAGCTGACCTTGCTTGGCCCGCAGAGCCCCTGGGACAAGTGAAGCCCCAGGACCCTGGGCATATATGTGGAGCTTCTTCCCCAGACTCCAAAGCTGAGGCCAGGGGCTCCATGG
>NW_007783235.1:0-430 GCF_000696425.1 Galeopterus variegatus
ATGTACAATTTGATGAGTTCTGACTCATTACATACCCATCTATCTACCAGGACTATCAAAATAAACACATGAACATCTGGTTTCTTAGTAGTACCAATCTTGGTCACCACATGTTAATACCTCATGGATTAAGACGAGGGCATTAGCTCCGTATCCTGTCCTTTACCACTTTTTTCCATCTTCCACCTCTCAAATTATGTCTCTATGATTTTTTTTACAATTTCATACTTGATATATTTGAAGTTAGTTTTGTTACTATATTTAAGACTTCTGTGCTTTGTCTGTAGGTTGATTATGAAAGGTGAAAATAGATTTATAGTGTTCACCTTATTCCAACTCTAAATATTCTCTGCCTGGTCAAGGGATTGCTAGACCTACCTGCCCCTGTACAGTCAAATGTTATGATCTCTATACCACCAAAATGAGTATA
>NW_007783235.1:1266-2887 GCF_000696425.1 Galeopterus variegatus
TAGACCTACCTGCCCCTGTACAGTCAAATGTTATGATCTCTATACCACCAAAATGAGTATATTTCTTACATCTGTATCAAAGGGGTTATCTTTTCCTATACTCAATTAATTGCTCAAACATGGTTCGTATTTTAACCAGGATTTTCCTAGAATCCTGAAGTGCCTTTTTAAAAAGGGTATCTTTATCTTATCTTCCAAATCACTCAGGCTTTCATCAATAGAATGCATGTTAATTTTGTTCGCAACATCCCTTGTAGACCACTGCAGCTTCCTGCTCTAGCCTGAACTGGTTGCTGTGTAGGATTACTGGTCAGATCTCATTCTGGGACTTCCCTTCCATATTCCGTGCTCCTCTCCTTATCTGGGTTAGATTTCAGATGCTTTCTGGATTTCATTTTGTTCTCCTTTTTGTTTTCCTTCCTTATTTTCTTGAAGCACATCCTTGAGTAAATGCCTCAGAAATGGTATATGGGAAGAAAACATTAGGGCCTATCTTTCTGGAAATTTTTATTTTCTTTCCATCTCTCATAATTGATTGATAATTTGCCAGTGTATAAAATTCCATATTAACATAAATTCCCTTCAGAATTGTGAAGATATTGTTCCATTATCTTCTATCACTTTGTTGTTGCTGATGTGAGGACTCTGTACCAGAATGACTCTTACTCCTTAGTACTTGAAAGTTTCCCCTCTGAAAGAATCTTGGATATTTTTAATCTTTAGTGTTCAGAATACTTTGATTTTATTTCAGATTCATTTATTGGATTTTTTTTCAATTATTCTAGTTGACATTTAGAAGTCCCTCTCAATCTGAAGTCTGATGATCTATTATTTTGTTCCCGACTTTCACTAACTATGACATGGCAGGAATTCATTAGTTGGTTGTTCCACCTGGAGGATGGACTCTGTCTCATTTTTTCTCTTCATCCTTTTGATTAAAGTTTTTAACATTCTCTTTTTGCTTATTTACTGAAAAATCTTGACTTTGATTTTCAGCCTGTCTACTGATTTGTGTTTTCATTTTGGCAATCATTTTTTAGTTTTTTTAAGCTCAGGCAAGGGCATCAGAATAGTATGTTCCAGTTTGTCAAAAAGAACACAAAGCAAATCTTTTGAAAGCATTGGACTTAAGGGGGTGTGGTGCCAGAGGGAAGGACACAGAGGTGAGCCTCCTGTAATGCTGCTACTCTTGAGAGGTTTGCTCATTTGAAAGTGTTATGGTCCAAAAGCAGATAATAGCAACTAGTAGGCTGGGAACCAGAGTTGAGCTCTCAGCAGTCTCATAGTAACTGGAGAGAAAAAACACAGTTGTCAGGGCTACCAAGGAAGCTCAGACTTGAAAGTCTAAGGTCCCAGAGAAAGAAAAGCCAAATTGAGATGAACCAACATTTTTTTCCACTTTTCTCAGACAATTGCTAATTCATAAGCCGCATGGATTCAAACTAAAAAGCTAGGAAATAAAGCAGAGCTTTTAGAAGTCTTGTGAAGCTGGAAAGGCAAAAATTTCAGTTAATGGCCCACTAAGTAAGAGAGGCTTTGGTGAACACCCAAGGCTTCCTCTTAGTACCATGGAAAAGCTACATCCTAGGAAGGGAAAACCAAAAAAAGACTGGCCCTCACA
>NW_007783236.1:0-485 GCF_000696425.1 Galeopterus variegatus
AGCAGCAGTGGTGGTGGCCTCCCAGGACATCCTGGGGACACTGGCAGCAACAGCTTTTAGCAATGGCCTCCAGCAGCAGTAGCAGCCTCCCCATGGCTGCCCCCACCCCCTGGGGGCATCCCAGGGTGTGAGGGGCTTTGTGGATGAGAGCCACTCGTCCTTTACACTTAAGTCCATAACCCAGGATACCTGGGTGAACATGAGCAATTACATTAGACAATAACCAAGGAAAACCTGGGCACACGTGCATATCTACATCAAATGCTCGGCAAGACTCTGAACATCTGAGGGGCTCTGACCACTGATTCCCATTTTTCAGGGCCTATTTAGTCCTTTGAAATTTGAAATGTGCCTAATCCTGTGAGCTATACCTAGCCCCTTACCCTCTGCTTTGACCTTGAGGGTCTGGCCTAACCTAGTGGGAGTCATTCCAGGATCTATCTCAGCAGCTTTATGTCTGCTTCCTCTACCTTTTGATTTCAGTA
>NW_007783236.1:2632-2887 GCF_000696425.1 Galeopterus variegatus
TCATAAGTAAACGAAAGCTAAAGATCACCCTCATCCCAGTTTACCTCAGAAAACTGCTGCCAAATTGAGCATTTTCTCTGCAGGCTTCCTGCACACATCAGGACCTCTAGAATCCCTGTGATCTTGAACACTTGAGATACCAAAATAAAGAAGTGCAAACTTTTCCTTTTGTGAAAATTTATTTTAGAGGTTTTTACCAAATGATCTGGAGACAATAAGGGGAATGAAACTCCACTGAATCACAATAATAAAAAA
>NW_007783237.1:0-399 GCF_000696425.1 Galeopterus variegatus
GGGGACCGGCGACGGGATCGCAAGCCTCGGCGTTGCTCCCGCGCCTCTCTCAGCCAGTGAGAGGGAGCCGGTCTGTACGTGGGATCCGAACCGAATTTGGTGTTTTAAGGCTGTGCTGTAACCAACTAAGCTAACCGTCCAGAGTCCTCAATACTTTCTAAGAGAGTAAAAGGATCTCAAGATCAAAAGGCTTGCAATGGGCAGTTGTAGTGTATTAATAACAGCAGCCAGCACTATCAGATGTGCATTGGCTGTCTTAATCCTCATCATAACACTACGAGGTAGAAATTTTTGCAATCTCCATTCCACAGATGAAGAAACTGAGGCACAGAGAGATCAAATGACTCCCAAAGGTCATATGGCTAGCATGCAGAGGAGACACTGGGATTTCAGCCCAGG
>NW_007783237.1:2410-2887 GCF_000696425.1 Galeopterus variegatus
GTTTTTCCTGATGTGTGTTCCCTCTTCCTTTTAAATTTTGCCTATGGGCCCTGTGTCTGCAGCTCCCCCGTACTGCACAGGCTCCCCACAGTGCTCCGTTCCTCCTGAGCGTCCCACGGTGTCGCCTCTCTTCAGCTGCCCTGCCCACCCTTTACAGAGACGTCTCCACTTCATCTTCCAAACTAACCATGATCCTTTCTAAAACCCCTCCTCAAAAACCCACTTCTCTGAAGAGCCCATTGTCCAGGAAGCCAGCCCTGAAGATTCCTTCCACAGAGAAGTAGATCAGCTTCCCAACAGCCATGTGTCTGTCCCCCTCCAAAGAGGGGCAGTTTGAGCTGGATGCACAGAACAGAAAGGACTCTGAGTCTGCCTGACGACCTACCTGTCACCTCCCAAGGGAGCCTGTGGGGGGCACTGGATGTGGAAAGTAGCTTCCCAGTGCAGTACTGAGGGGGTGGAAATGTGACCTGAAGC
>NW_007783238.1:0-575 GCF_000696425.1 Galeopterus variegatus
AGTATTTCCCTGAGTTCTATGAGCTTTGTTAGCAAATTAATCAAACCCCCAAAGGGGGCTACGTGAGTCTTGATTTATAGCCAGTCAGTCCAAAGCACAGGCAAAAAGACCTGGTGTGTGCAACTGCCATTGGAATTGGGGCAGTTTTGGTGACAGAGCCTTCGACCTGTGGGATCTGATGCTATAAATTTTCCATTTTTGGAGAAAAGTCCTTTTTTACCCAATCCATCTTGTTCACATTGAGGGAATGACTGTGAGTCTGGAATCCTGAGGATATTGCCAACCTCTCTATAGCAGACAGTGTCCATCACAGAACTGCACAAGCCAGCCAGGCCTACTAGGTCATCTTTCCTGCAAGGTGGTTATTCTACCTGTCCACACCTGCCTCCTCTTCTTTGCTGGTGACTGGAAATTGAGAGCCCACTATAGGCACTGAAACCAAGAAGAAATCATCCTGGTGAGACCTGAACACCCCCACTAATCACTACAACATTTTGTCAAATCCACAGTATAGTAACAGGTGTGGACAGGAGCTGCCACTCTGCAGGAGGGAGATGACAGCACAAGAAAAAAAA
>NW_007783238.1:2332-2887 GCF_000696425.1 Galeopterus variegatus
AAACTGAGGTAGGATGGATTTAGCAGATGGCACTCACTGAGTCCCTGGGACTGGTTCAGAACCAAGAGGGTAGAGTGTGCTGCCTACACTCTCCAGCCCAAGCCCTCCAGGAATGCAGTTGTGCTCGAGCAAGTCAGGCTTGTCACTGATGACTCCCAAGGAGAATGCACCCTCCACACCAGGGGGCAGCTCAGTAAGAGGGTGTTCAGAGGAAAGGATTACACAGCGTGGGCTCTGGTTGGGCAGTTTCAAAGAGCATTTAAGAAGAGATTCCTTTTGGGCTGGATTCTGTCAGAAAATGGGACAATTCCATGATTGGGTGTCTACGTAAATCTGACCCACAGGGAAGGCTGTTAGAGCGAGCTAAAGCTGGTGAGGAATCAGTAGTGACAAGTTTTAGTCAAGAGGGGGTGTTTGGCCTTGTTTCCATCTGTGCCAAGACATAATATGAGGTGGCCTGGCTCTGTCTGAGAGCGACCTCATCTGAGGTTGACGTCCTGCAAGACAGGTTATGTCCAAGGGGAGAAGGACCTCTCTGCCAGCTTTCAGATGTCC
>NW_007783239.1:0-598 GCF_000696425.1 Galeopterus variegatus
CACGAGAGTGTTGGGTGCATTCTAATTAACTTGTATGAAAGGCTTACTGCCACGCCTGGCATAGGGTAGGAGGGCTTAGTAAGTATTAACTATTTTGATTATCCTTCTATTTCCATTTTTCCCAGTAGTATAGTGTGTGTGTGTGTGTGTGTGTGTGTGTGTGTGTGTGTGCGCGCGTATGTTGTGAGAAATGACTGGAAGCTTTCCCAAATGCTTTCTAAAACTTTAGGAATAAGGTTATGTTTTTCTCTTTTAACCTAAGCATGTCCAATTTTATAAATAACAAACAGCTTTACATTTTTAGAATGGTACTACTTGGTCTTGGTGATTTATTCTTTTAATACACTGAAGTTTTATTTTATTATTTTATTTTATCTTCCTAATGTTTTATTCAGGACTTTTTCATCAGGACACCTACACCATATTGGATTATTTTATTTTTTCTGCACCATCTTGCTCAAGTTCAGAACTGGTTTATGATGACTTGTGAAACAATAAAAATAGAAACAAAATGTTAGAACATCTATCATCTTCCTCTATGCACCAGAACTGTTTAATAGTTTAAAACTTAACTATTTCTAGAAATGGTAAAAAAAAA
>NW_007783239.1:1777-2887 GCF_000696425.1 Galeopterus variegatus
TTTTTTATTACATTTTACAAAAGTATTAGCTCATAATAGAATGGAAATTTAAAAAATAAAACAAACCAAACTTCCTTCACTGTAGAAAGTTTGAGAAACATTGTCCCAGACTCCTGTTTTGGATGACTTAATTTGTCAAGAACCATTTATTCAACATTCACTGTCATTACCCAGGGGACATATTAATACTCTCTCCCTGCCCTCCAGGCCACCCCTAACCTGTCCTCCACCTCTCACTATCACAACTCCCACTAGAATGCACTGAGAAAAGTCCAAGGAAGAGGGACACTGGCAGAGATTGAGGATTTGGGGCACAGGAGACTGTCTTGCAGTCTCTCTCCGGTGACTGTTGCTGCTGGTTCTGAAGACTTTCAGAGTCCCGATGAGAACCCTGGGACAAGGGATCATGTTTATTTAAGTACATCATTTGATTCCACAAACAGCTAAGATGTAAAGAGGGTGGATGAGAAAACTGAAGCCTGGAGCTGGTTCTCATCCCTGCCCTTGTCAGGTTCTGGGGAAAATGAAATTAGCAAGTCAGATGTGATAGTGTAGCCTAAATCACACTGAACATTTCAAAGCATTATGCACACAGGAAGAAATTAAATACACAGAGAAGAAAGACAACCAGACACAAACTTAGCCTTCGTCACTGTCCGATAACCAGGTTTGGACAAGCTGTTCATGATGAAATAGGTAGTCAGCACCTGGAGTAATAATTGTTTGGGATTAATTTAGCATCTATTTTTCAAATACATTTTGCATCTGAATGGTATAATGTAACTTAACATCTATATTTTGTGCCAAAAACACGTCTTGCTTTTTTCTTCCTATAACCAGAGATAAAAGCGAATACTTGAATTTAGAGCAGATTCTTTCTTTTAAAAGGTTTGCTACAGACAAATGAACTGTTGTACATCCACAGGTAGAGAAATTTCAGCAAATATAAATTTCTTTCCTTCAATGATTTTTTTTAACTTCATAATTTTCATTAGTCTGTTTTTGATAAGGGCACTGCCCTTGAAGAAATTTCACTTGTAATTTTCTAAGTTTCCACTGTTACTAGTGTTCCAGAAATTAACTATGAAAAAAATATTTAGTTTTAGCTTT
>NW_007783240.1:0-438 GCF_000696425.1 Galeopterus variegatus
TGTGTGTGAAACAAACTACTGGATCTGTGTGTTTTGAAATAGATTCCTTAACTCTGTTTTGAAAGTGACATTCTTCCTGGGGAAATTGGGATTTCTGTGCCCTAAGAACTGCGATTGATCTGGCATGACTTTGATATTTTTCCAAGAATGATTCTAGGTTAAAAATATGTTCCATGTTAAGGTGAAGGTCTCACCAAATGTAAAATAAAATTTCACTGCCAGTTCACATGTTCCAGCCAAAAATTCCTGTAAGTTAATTATACATTATCTGAACAGGTGTATACACGTTCAGTGTCTTCATATCTGCACACATTTCCTAGCACTTTTGTTCTGATTTTTAAAGAACCTTGACTAATTCACTTTAGCGTGAAGCTAATCCTACACCACAGGGCTAAGTATAAAACAAGTGACATTCTCAAGAGGGTGACATTAGTGCTC
>NW_007783240.1:2517-2887 GCF_000696425.1 Galeopterus variegatus
AACCCCACTGTGACCCTCGCACTAGCCCTAAGTCCCTTCTGCCTTTTGAAGCATCAGCATAAAGTCTCTAGGATTAATCTGTACAGCACCAGAACTTTGTGATTCTGACACAGTGAATCGTTCCCAGCATCTCTATCTAAAGCTTTCTAAAGACAAAAGTAAAGAAGACAATTATGCAAATTGCAGAGACCAAAGTAAGAGGAGCTCGGAGAGAAAGAAACTCAGAGAGCCAGCGACAATGTAACATAAACAGCTCAGTAAATAATAGTGCAAGCTCCAGATAGTAGGATGGCTTCGCACCTGAACACATCCACATGCCTGATTAAACACTGACAACATACACCCATGAAGGAAGATTATAAGTTGTAAT
>NW_007783241.1:0-1000 GCF_000696425.1 Galeopterus variegatus
ACCTCAGGGAGACCTGTTGAGACCCCATCAGCTGCAGCAGCCTTACCTGGCATAAATGGCAGGAGAAGGTGGTGCAGGTGTTCTCTGAGTAAACAGACTTGATTGAACATAGAGGGGAATGTGTTAACATTTGTCACTTAAGTTAATCAGCATTACAGCCAAACAGTTGACACTGACCTGTGGCAATACATGATGAATACATCTTGGGGTTATAGCAGATACATGATTTATGCTAAAACTCTTTGATTTTCCTCAGTTACTACTTGCTGATAGAAAAAGGGGGTTCTTGGGGGCCGGCCCAGTGGCGCACTGCTGCAGTGCACCACTTGCGAAGCGCGGCGGCGCTCCCGCCGAGGGTTCGGATCCCACATACAGACCAGTTCTCGCTCACTGGCTGAGCGAGGTGCGGGAGCAACACCGAGGGTTGCGATCCCGTAGCCGGTCCCGGTCCGGTACGGGCGCGACACTGAGGGTTGCGATCCATTGCTGGTCATGAAAAAACACAAAAAGGAAAAAAAAAAAAAGAAAAGAAAAAGGGGGTTCTTGAAATTCAAGAAGTTTGGTTTTAAAAATAAAAAGTATAAACTGGAAGATGTAATTTACCCCATATATCTCTGAAAAAATACAGAATGATATGGATTTCTTTTATTTCCTAAAGTTAGGAATTGAAGACTGTAGGCATACTGCAGGTGGGAGTGCATGAGGGAATTTGGTAGAGATGAATTCTTGTTTACATACGATGCACTTTAGCTTGTTGTGGGTGGGGTTGTGGATGGTGCTGGGAATAGCAGTTGAGGATGTGAACACTGCAAGAGTCCAGATGTGTTTCTTATGAAGATTGGCAGAGTTGAAAGGACCACAGACTGGCCTCCCAGATCTAGCTGGTGCCACTGCAAATTTCACAAGAAAGTGTCTCATCGTGCAAGGGTTTAGGCCTGTAATCATCAAAGGTTTAGCGAATCCTGTGAAAAGAGACCTGAAGTCATGTCACTCAATCCTA
>NW_007783241.1:1283-2887 GCF_000696425.1 Galeopterus variegatus
TCAAGTAGTAATACTATAGAAAATATATGCTTTTAATAGATTCCATTTAAAATGGTGCTGTCAGAATATTTCTGAATTAATGACGAGCATGTCAGTTACATGCTATGGCATGATCTAATTGAAGTAAAATAATGTTTGAATTAACTTGATAAGATATTTCTGATTTTGTTGAAGGTAATAAATTATATTAGGTATAATTTCTTATTCCAAGTTATCAATTCCATGGCAAATAATAAAATTATATTCTTCACCCGACAGAACAAATATAAAGTTTAAAAAAAAAAAAGTTTATAGCAAGGGGTTTGTAATATATACAAAGTACGGAAATTCTTTAAAGTGCATTTCTACATTTATTCATAAGTGAGGACATACATCTAACCAAAACTCCATTGATTTTCCTCCCACAATCACTCGTGTGGAGACTGGAGGTGCTGCACACACTCCTGTGTGCAGGATACTCACTGGGACCCACACAGTGTAACAGTCCAAACACCCACCTCCCAGGGAGACGCAGACTCTCAATGCAGCAGGGGCATCTGTGGTGCACAGAGGGCAAGTTGGAACCAGGCTGGGCTGTGGTGGAAATGGCTGCAAGTCTAGAGGAAGAGGCTGCAGAGGCCTTAGTACCAGGCCCTGGGCACCTCTTCCGCATAAACAGGGTCTGGGGAAGTGTCAGGACAGACATCCAGAGCCTCCTGCTTCCTCCACGCTTAGGTCCCATGCCCAACAGACCCTCCAGGGAGTGGCTGTCATGTTCTCCCTGTAGCAGCCACTAAAGTTCCCTGCTGACCTCGTGCCTGCACAGATCTCAGTCATATCACTTGGAGGAGATCCTAGTGTCTCCTGACATCACCGATGCCACTGAGTCCCTTTAGTGCACTTCATCACGCCTTTGTCGAGTGTCCATCACTCTCACCAACCATCAGAAGAATGGAAAGCTGCCTGCACTCTGTGGATTTTGTGTTTTGAGCAAATCAAAGCTTACAGCAGTCTCGCATATGTCCAACCCTTAAAAATATTACCTTATAATTCTTTTGTGACATTCCGTGTGACTGAATTCTTTCTGAGAATTCTCTCACAGAAGCTGCCCATCCACTCTGACTTTTCTGTTATGAAGCAGCCAACATGCTTTCACCCCCCCAGGCGTGTATGATTCAAATGCTGTAAAACTAAATATGTCCCTGTTACATTCCCAGACTTTTAAAGAAAAGAATCACTTGGTTTTGGTTGTAATTCGTTCTTATTTTGCTAGTATGTCAGGGAGGCAGCAAAAGATAATTATTTTAAAACTTCTTTGCTAAAATGCATGTGTATTGCTATAAATTCAATTCTATACATTCACTGCTTTCTTGCATCCCACCTGTTTGGATGACAGGTGATGTTTTCTTTCAGTTCAAAACTATTGTGCAATTTCCATTTTTGTTTCTTCTTTTTCTCAAGTTTCTTTGAAAAATACGTTACTTAGTTCAAATATTGGTATATTTTTATGATATCTTTGGGTTACTGATTTCTCATACAATTCCCTTTGTTTCAGGGAATACATTTTGCATGATTTAAATTCATTTACTTTTATGGAGCTATCTTGTGTGCCTAAATATGGTTTT
>NW_007783242.1:0-896 GCF_000696425.1 Galeopterus variegatus
CATTCAACCTAGACCTTTCCTTTCAACTCTGTACCTCCCTCTTCTTGATGCGCCATCCTATTGTAAAGGCAAAGGAAATAGGTAAGATGATTAACCTGGTCTCTCATAATTAAGGAAAAAACATTGATATTGTAAGAAATCACAGGCAGATGTCAATGGAACCGGTTCAGACAGTAGGAATCACAAGGGAGCCCTGATTCACTTGTCCCTCGGTCTATTACCTTTCCCACCACCACCAAATCAGTTGCCAGAGCCCTGGTTCCCCACTGGTCACCCTCCAGTTTGTTTCTATCGGGAATTCTGAGGGTATGGAACATGGATTTGAGATCAGGCAGCACTTGAGGAAGGAGTATTTTTACTTGACTTTAGACTCAAACTAGTTCTAATTTGGAATCAAGAATGCTATTGGAACGAGAATTTTCCAGTTAAAAACAAAACATTTATCCAAGATACAAAGAAAAGTGAGACAAAGCCCACCCTACCCCTTCCATGTCCCCACTGCTTGCGCTCATGCCACAGAGCTGGGGGAGATGAATGGAGTTTTGCTACTAAGGTAGCATCAGAGTCATGGTCAATGGAATTGGGGTCAGTACTGACTTTTGCAGAAATAGGCAAAAGAGTGAATCATCTTTGTTTCTGAAGAAGATCGTGCCTGGGCAGGGAACCCCTGTCTCCTTCAGACTCTATGAGATCTCCATAACCCTCTCCCTCATTAACTGATGTCACTCACTGTGTCCCAGGACTACAAAGAGAAGCAGCAACAGGAACCAGAAAGCAGGAGAGATTTTTTCTCTTTTCATCTTGAAATGATCCACATGGGAAGTTGTCATCTAGAACACCTGGGTTCCAGAGGAAGGAAGGGCCTTGACAGAAGATGAGATTGCACGAAAAGAACT
>NW_007783242.1:2110-2887 GCF_000696425.1 Galeopterus variegatus
TGCTCCACTCACCGTGGACTCTCCAAGGGAGAGGAAGGTGGACACTAAGTGAGTCTCGCTTCCAGTGTCAAGTGGAGGTGAGTGGGAAGGGGATGTGCACATAGTTACCAAGTTCCCTGGGTCTATCTTTGGCAATGGGTCTTCAGCGTGGGCCAGGGTGCCTAACTCACCTGGGTCCCTATTTCCAATCTTCACAGCTAGCAGTGCGTTGAAATTTACACCATTACTCAGATGTGCAAGGAAATAAATATAACTCAATTTGCTGTCACTGATCTGACTTAGTTCTTGGGTTCTTGTTCCCATCAATGGCAGGGGGGTTGTGGTAAGGGATGAGGACACGGAGGTAAACTTGCCAAATATTGGTGATTCAATTTCATTTCCTTTTAAAGGGGGCTCTTTTGGAGTGCGTACTGTGTAGTTTCATTTCTATGAAAGTCAAGTGTAAGGAAAAGTCATCTGTGATGATTGAAGTCAAAACAGTGGCTACCTCTGGAGTGCTTTTGATGGGGAGGGGGTGGGGGAGACTTCTGGGGTGATGGGAAAGTGCACATCTTGATCCGGGTGCAGGGGAGGTGAGTGGATGAATATGTTAGAATTCCACAATTCGAACACTTACAATGTGTTCACTTTGCACATGTTACTGCATATATTTTAAGCCTCAATTTTAAAATTAAAAACAACAGTCAAAGGGTACAAAATTTAGGTTACAAGATGAGTAAGTTCTGGGGATCTAATGTACAGCTTGGTGACTATAATTAATAATGCTGTATTGTTTAC
>NW_007783243.1:0-514 GCF_000696425.1 Galeopterus variegatus
ACATAAAACTTGGGGGACACAATTCAAGCATCAATGAGTTTTGGGGGGACATAATTCAATCCACTACAATTGTGTTGAAGGGATACCTGCACTCCCATGTTCATTGTAGCTGTTTGCAATAGCCAAGATTTGGAACCAACCTAAATGCCCATTGATGGATGACTGGATGAGGAAAATGTGGTATATACACACCATGGAATACTTCTCTGCCATAAAAAAGAATGAAATCCTGCTATTCGTAGCAACATGGATGAAATTAGAGAAAATTATGTTAAGGGAAACAAGCCAGACACCGAAAGAGAAACATCACATGTCCTCACTTATAAGTGGGAGCTGAAGAAAAAGAACAATCACAATAATGTGTTGAACTTTTTGAAGGAGAACTGAACTGTGGTTACGAGGGGAGGGGCTTAGTGAGCAACTGGTTAATGGACACAAGGAATGATTACGTTTTGTAATGATGAACATGCTAATTATCCTGACTTGATCATCACACATTGTACACAGGTATTGA
>NW_007783243.1:1379-2886 GCF_000696425.1 Galeopterus variegatus
ATATATGTAATCAATTATTTTCCGATTAAAAGGGAAGATGACAAGGGGCACCGCGGAAGGCTGGGGCTTAGTTAATGGATACATGGGTGGGATGATAAAGTTGTTTCAGTTGATGTGGGATCTTTATCTGTAAAGTTTCCATTAGGGCTCCAATGCTTTTGAACAACTATTTTCAAGGCTGATAGAATATGGATGTCCATACATTGCAGGCTCAAGTACAAAGATCTGATATTAAATATGTAATGCCAGCACTAAAGAATCTTTCTCTCTCTGACCTTTTGTGGAGACTAGAAGAAAAGGGTATACTCTCCGCAGAGGTGGAAGATTATAGCAGCTCCACAAAACCGCTTGAAAGCAGATATTCAGTCACTTGGCTGGAATACGGCTCCACGCAGCTGGCCTGGCTCCTTGCCCTCTAACATCTGGTCTATCTTCAGAGGGTGTTTCTCTGCAAGAGGGGCTTCTCTTTTAAAATACAAATAGCCCTGAGAGCCTATCCATCATGCACATTGCAGTCTGAATTCTTTGATTCACATGCTTTCCTCCTAACCGCAGCTGAGATGAAGCTCTTCAGACAGAGGGACTGTGATTGGGGTGAGGAGGTAGCAGGGGGTGGGGGATATTTGCCGCCTGGAGTGTCACCCAAGCAGAGGAATGGGCCTGGGACAGAGCATGAGAGCATGAGACACGGGCATATCGGGGGTGACATTCTTGCCGTGGGCTACATGTTCCACCTCTGGTCCCCCGAGAGCACTCACTGAAGGCCGTGTGAGGTTTGCATGGGCAGTGGCTTGGTCCTCCTCAGTCTTGCTTTTTAGAGACACCCCGCTTTCCACTTGTGTTTTGCCTTCCATCTTATGGAAGCTCTCTGCCTTTCTGACATCTGGGTTATGAAGGCAGGTGCAGCGAGAATGTTGGGGACGTCATTTCCTAGCTGTGACGTGGGCCTCCTGCCCAGAGGACAGGCGAGACTTTTCAAGATGCAGCCCTGGACCTAGTCTTTGATGAAGTGAACAAATCAGATTTTTAAAAATTTCTAATTTGGTTCACCAAGAGAAGAACTCTTGCCCTGTGCCATGGTCCTTTAGAAAAAGAATTTACACCCCCAAGAGGCCATGACCCTTATTGGAAGCCACCTCCTTTCCCTTGCAGATGCAGGGCCTGGGCCGTGCCCCGTTGCACAGCACAAGCTGTGGGGAAGTTATTCTGGAAAGAGTTTTGGAATCCCCCAGCTCCATGCTGGTGAGGACTGGCATAAGATCAGTGTGAGCCTGTTAAACTCAAAATCGAAATCTATTCCTCCTGTTGAGTGAGAATATTGAGTACACTGCAACGCGCCTCACCTACTGGGAAGTTTCTGAAATGTCTGTACCTCAGCCTTTGGGAAGAAGCCATTGTGCAACAGTTTCTAAAAACCCTTAAGCATTATTTCCTTAGCACTAAAAAGATCAAATGCCTCTGAAAAATGAATGTGCCCTCTTAAAAAAAAAAAAAAAAAAAAAAAAAA
>NW_007783244.1:0-644 GCF_000696425.1 Galeopterus variegatus
AGCAACAAAACATAGGGATAGAAAGAGCAAACGAACTTGGCTGTCATGTCTGCATGTACTGCTTTTTATTTTTTCTTCTGAGCCAAAAACTAGGACATGTAAATCTAAGAGATGGTAGAATGAAAACAGGATCACAACTAAACAGTTCATGATGTGCCTTTATTGAACAGAATATGGGAAGTCCAGAAATGTTGTGGCAACTGCGCTTATGAAGTGTATTTTTGAGTAAAAGTAGCTAATACGTGCCTGAGGTGGTGCTGGGCTTTTCATACACAATCCTTGTAATACCTTTTCATGAAGTTTCAGTAACCTTATTTTACAGGTGAAAACAGGGCCTAAAGGGGCAACTCACTTTTCTGGGATCACAGAGCTGCTGAAGTCTGACTCCAAAGCCCATTTCCCCCATATTACTCAAACCATTCCCAACAGAGAATTTCTTTTGAACATAGTTGGTGAATGGTATGAGTTTCTGCTAAAACAATTGCCCACATTCTTTTCATTCATAATCCTCTTGCTCAGTGATTTACTAAGCACTTAATGAGGCTGCTCATGTCAAAGCACTCCTACCCTCAAAGCACTCATTTAAATGTATAGATGTGTAACTAAATAGCATATGGTGCTTTGTTGGAGGTAGGTAAAAAAAA
>NW_007783244.1:2477-2886 GCF_000696425.1 Galeopterus variegatus
CGATCCCGTTGCCGGTCCCGGTCCGGTACGGGCGCAACACTGAGGGTTGCTATCCGTTGCCAGTCACGAAAAAAAAAAAAAGAAAAAAAACTGTTAAAGCAAAAAATAAAAATAAATCACCTATACCATGCAGATGTCAAGAATGAGCTAGATCCCTGTACAGAGACCACAATTTTCAAAACATATCACTGACAATATAAATGTGCTTATGAATACATAACATCTCTGGGAAGATACACAAGAAATTAGAAAAAAGTGGTTACCTATGGGGAGGACATATACACAGATTTTTTCCCACAAAACTGGCATATTTTTTAATGGGCTTTGTAAAAAAAAAAAAAAAAACAATGGGCCGGTCCATGGCTCACTCGGGAGAGTGCGGTGCTGATAACACCAAGGCCATGGGTTC
>NW_007783245.1:0-365 GCF_000696425.1 Galeopterus variegatus
GGGAGGAAGTAATGAACTTTTCTTTACGCCAACAAATGATAAATTGCCATAGGAGCTTTTTAGCTACAGCAACAGGTTTAATCATGTTGGGAAGTAAAAGATGCCCAAATGCAAAAAATTTTTCTTAACTAAAATGAAATCACACCATCAAATGTAAATGCTCTGTACACAAAAATGTGCAAACTGAAATATTTATGAGACTTCATTTGCAAATGACACTTACAATGTGATTGCTGGCAAAATGACTAAATATGGAACTCAAAAAGAGGCCAAGTAGACATTTTACTCTGATGGAACCTAGCGAAAGTTTTGAGGCATCAGTGTGCTCTCTATAGCCCAGAGCAATGGAAGGGAAATGCTTTTTT
>NW_007783245.1:2529-2886 GCF_000696425.1 Galeopterus variegatus
ATAAGTACTTCTCAGATGAGTCTGCATTTTATTGGCCTACAGAAAAATAATTGTTTCTTTTCGTTAACCATACACATTTGGGACAAAATCACATTCTATGTACGTTAGCTATTTTTTCATTTACTGTGTCTTTCCTGTTATAGACCTTAACCAGTTGTCCAAAAATGTCTGTATTTGCTTTGAATGGCACACTACTGTCTACATTTCTTGATCCCCTTGTAATGGCCAGCCACGTAATTGAGCTCCATGCAATGAGAAGGGCAGAAGGGATGGGCACCACTTGCCAGTCTGCCCTCTACCTCTTATTTAACTTTTCTGTGTAATCTTTTCCAGTCCATCTGTCACTAGAAGCAAGTG
>NW_007783246.1:0-497 GCF_000696425.1 Galeopterus variegatus
TTTTTTATCTTTTGTAAAAAACTGATTTATTTTTTAAAAATGGAAATTATTTCTTCTTTTATCTGTTTCAAACCCTCAAACATTTTTTTTCCAGACTATTCTACAAAATTAATTCCATCTGGACATAACACATTCCAATTATTGATTTTATTTGCTGTCTCTCTAGCATTATATTTCTCCAACCTGTTGTTGAATTTTTGTTTGCACACTGAATCCGAAGAGAAATTTCAATTACAGCTCTCTCTTTTTCTCACTCCCCTTCTCTTCCCTTGCTCTCTCCTCTCACCCCTCTCCATCTAACAGATAGATCAATTATTTTTTTCCTCAACCAACCCAGGTTTTAGAATGGCATGTGGGGCTCCCACTTCATGGTGATATTAGGTCTATGTGTATTGCAGATCCAGTTATGGAGACAGGGTGTGGCTTGGTTCAATTTCTGGTCAGAAGGCTGGGTTTTTATTTGTACACTTCTCTAGGCTGCCGGCATCCTCTAAAAC
>NW_007783246.1:1676-2886 GCF_000696425.1 Galeopterus variegatus
TATGGTTTTCAGAATTGTAGAGTGGCTACTGCCCTGATAGTGAGCTTTCTTCCACTGATGGCATATAAGCAGAGGTTGATGGTAAGCAGAGGTTTATGATTATCTATCAAGAACATGGAAGAGTGATTTCTGAATTGGATGCAATGTTCAGTTAGGTGACCTCTAGATCTCTCTCTACCAAAATATATAGGTCTATGAGTTAATGAAGGTAATTGGAAAAAAAAAAAAAAAAAAAAAAGAATCAGTAAAGTCTGTGGGGCTGGGAGGATGACTTCAAGACCAGTGTTTGTAAGACCAGTATTCTTCCTGAATACTCTTCTGGACCAACTTCTACTGAAGGAGAGAGTTTTGCAACTTCGGAAGAGGCTTAAGTGAGAAACACTGCTTTTCTGCTCTTCACCGCTGCCTTTCCTGTCCTGACCTGGGGATGGCATGTGGACTGTCTTCTTAAGTGAAGCCTGAGGAAGGCTCCTGGAATGGACCCGTTCCCCTGTTAGACACTGTCCTGGCACTGAGTTGACACTGCCCACAGGAGAGTAAACTGGAAAAGAGCCAGGCTTCATCTGTAGGGAGGCTCACAAGCTTTTGGTTTCACCCAATGGAAAATAAATATGTGGACCTCCCTGAAAGAGCTATTGAGATTTTCCTGGTTTGAGGAGCCTCCTGTTCTTGGCTCATTAGGGCACAATCTATATTGCCATTTACTTGGGTGACCTAATGCTTGTAAAATCATACATCCCTCTATCTATCTCCATGCTGACAAAGCTTCAGTTCCTCTGATAATTTAATGCCAAGAAAAGGCTCGTCTTCTGGGGAAAAATAACAATTATCTCCTAAAGGCCTATAATGAGCAAGATGATTTGCACATTTTCAGTAAAGAGATTATTTCCTTCATTTTTCACACGAGGAAACTGAGGCATATAGAACTTAAACCCTGAGTCTTTGGTCATGCAGTACCTGGCAGACCTGGGATTCAAACCCTGGTCCCTCTGACTCCAAAATCTGGTGTTCCTTACCTCATCAGGGTTGCCAGCTTCTTGTGATGCACCCTCTGGGTTTCTCTCTCTTGCTTTGACTGCCAGTGAACTGTGGCCTAATTTAATGTCCACGGGTAGTCGTCACTGTCTTTATATTTCTTGTTGAATTACCTCTTTTCTTTTATTCTAGATTGTTTTTCATCCTTCTGATTTTGTAACACTTGTTGAACATG
>NW_007783247.1:0-552 GCF_000696425.1 Galeopterus variegatus
TTTTATGTTTACACATATATATTACATGTATATATATATATATATATATACATATATACGCACACACACACACACTCACACACACACACACACACACATATATATAACATATATCACTTTTATTCAGTGCTAATTATTTGCCAGACACCATTCTAAGTAAGCGATTTACACATTTGCCAGACACCATTGTAAGTAAGCGATTTACACATATATGAATCCTTGTGACAACATCCCTATGTAGGTGAATACTATATTTATGATGAGTTTACATATGATGAAACTAAAACACAGAAAAACTAATTTGCCCACCGTCACATACCTACCAAGTAGCAGTCAGGAATCAAACTGAGGCAGTGTAGTGCCTCTTCCCCTATCCTTATGAAATTTTATGATATTCATGTTTATATATCAAAAATATATATATTATGCATTTATTTTCACTCTTCTAATCCTTGAGGTCTTTGCTCAAATGTCAGGGAAGCCTTCCCTGACTTCACCAGCACAACCTATCCCTGTTACTTGCAATTTCTTTTCTTTTTTTTCTTTTTTTTT
>NW_007783247.1:2561-2886 GCF_000696425.1 Galeopterus variegatus
GGCGGGAGCACCGCCGCGCTCTCAAGCGGCACACTGTAGCAGTGCGCCACCGGGCCGGCCCGGAATACTTCCCTCTTGAGGAATCCTAGAAATTAACCCCTTCAGGGCCTCTCACTGCTTAGAAGAAATGGGCTTTGAGTAATCCTTTGCATCTCCATCACCCTGGGGGAGACGTGAGAGTAACCATCTATTACTGTTTCTTACATTTTACATCATATGTCTAATATTACGTTTTTGAAACTGGGACTTTCAAAATATAGCAAAGGGACATAGGCAGACATGATTTCCTTGAATCTGCTCCTGGTTTGGGAATGTGTGTGATGGT
>NW_007783248.1:0-313 GCF_000696425.1 Galeopterus variegatus
AGTGCGTGAGGGAGAATGTGACATGAGCTGAGGTTGGAAGATTAGGCAGGGAAGCGTTGACCTAAAAAGAGAGACCAAACACATGTAGTAAGGATTTATTGAGCCAATATGGCAACTGCAACCGGGAGACAGATCAGATAGCCCTGCAAATGTGTTCCGAAGAGGGCTAGTAGAGCTTAACAAGAAGTGGGGAGGGTCAAAGAACAGAGACAGCCCCGCCTAATTACTTCATCAGGTTTTCTATTGGTTGTACATGACGTATACATTTGAGATTGTTTCTAGGTTACATTCTACATGCAGGGATCTAGTGTAA
>NW_007783248.1:2321-2886 GCF_000696425.1 Galeopterus variegatus
GTTTAATTATGTCTTGAGACTTGGAAGATCCTTGGATATCTGCAAATATTCGCAGGTGCTGGACAATCAAGGGTATGAATCAGAATCCCCAACTTAAAGGTTTTCCACTAATGTTGTGCTTGACATATCTATACTGCATTGGTCTCAGACAGAGAATGTTTAGAAGTGAAGGGCAGAGACCAGAAACAAGGAGCTAGCTGTGTTTATACAAAAAAAAAAAAGAAAAGAAAACCTGTCTACCACATATCAGCTTCGTGAATGAGAGTGAATGATTTAATCTCTCTGAGCCTCACTTTCCTCATGTGTATAAGGAAATATTAATAATTACCTAAGGGGTTTTCTGTGTTTATATAATACTTTTGAATCACTTAGCATAGTACCTAGCACTTAAGTAGATATTTAATAAATGATATTCTTACTTATGAAATAGTGAGAAAGAAACATAAAGGGCCAATAACCTACGAAAAGATGGCCAACCTA
The DNA here is from genome assembly GCF_000696425.1 of Galeopterus variegatus. Taxonomy (NCBI): domain Eukaryota; kingdom Metazoa; phylum Chordata; class Mammalia; order Dermoptera; family Cynocephalidae; genus Galeopterus; species Galeopterus variegatus. Next base: position 2,802 of record NW_007783248.1, read on the forward strand.
ATTAGAATCTCGAAAGGCAAAAAAAAAAAAAAAAAGACCAGGAAAAAGTCAACTTTGATAATATGAAAAAATTGGGGAAAATACA
>NW_007783249.1:0-409 GCF_000696425.1 Galeopterus variegatus
AAAGTTAATGAGAGCAGTATGAAAATGCATTGTGGTTTTTGTATAAATATCAAAACTATTACATGTAACAATAGGAAAGAACTCATCATTCACAGTCATTTCCGTTTTTCATGTCGAAAATTTTAGGGTTTGGGAAAAAATTATTTGTATTGGTTTTTTTCCTGTTGCCTAAACCAAACTTTTCAGAACAAGTATAAGTACCGTATTGTACTAGAATCTTTTTTGCTGTTTTTTGGGTGGCTGACCAGTATGGGGATCTGAACCCTTGACTTTGGTATTATCAACACCATGCTCTAACCAAATGAGCTAACCAGCCAGCCCAAGTACTGTATTATATATCACCAAACTAATAGTAGTCAGAAGAATTGTGTGTTCAGTATAAACATCAGACTATATAACTTGGAATATT
>NW_007783249.1:2671-2886 GCF_000696425.1 Galeopterus variegatus
CACAAAACATCAGCCTAACATCCAAGAGTAACTGGAAACAATGTAAATTATTTCTTGACTTTCCTTAAAAATGTCAGAAGGGAAATTATGTTCACAATGCACTACAAACCTCTTTTGTCTACTTCCCCATTAGCACTGCTACCCACAGGTAGCAATGTTCCCCAACCAGTTCTGTCCTCTCTCTGAAATTCCCCTAGAACTCTGCCTCCAGCTCA
>NW_007783250.1:0-436 GCF_000696425.1 Galeopterus variegatus
AAATCATTTCAAGTACCTTTTCAGACCACAGTGGATTAAAACTAGAAATCAATAACAAGCAAAACTCTGGAAACTATATAGGTACATGGAAATTAAACAACATACTCCTAAGTCCAAGAAGAAATTAAACAGGAAATAAAAAAAATTCTTAAAACTAATGAGAATAATGGAACATCATACAAAAACCTGTGGGATACTGAAAAGGCTGTACTAAGAGGGAAGGTTATTGCTGTAAATGTTTACATCAAAAGAATAGAAAGATCTCAAATAAATAGCCTAATGCTATACCTCATAGAACTACAAGAACAAGAACAATCCAACCCAAAAATTAGTAGGTTGAAAAAATTAAGATCAGAGCAGAACTAAATGAAAAGGAGAATAGGAGAAAATATTTGCAAACTATACATCCAACAAGGGATTAATATCCAGAATATAC
>NW_007783250.1:2317-2886 GCF_000696425.1 Galeopterus variegatus
AAAATTTTGTTCTAATTATTGTAGCATTGCAATATTGGGCATTGGTCATTTGAAAAAAAAAGAACTAAATGAAATAGAGACCTCCCCAATTGAAACAAAAGATCAATTTTAAAGTTGTTATTTTGAGAAGATAAACAAAATAGACCAGCCATTAGCTAGGCTATCAAAAAAAAGAAGAAAGAAGACCCAAATAAAAAGCCATATATGACAAACCCACTGCCAATATCATCCTGAATGGGGAAAAGTTAAAAGATTTCCCTTAAGAACAGGAACAAGACAAGGATACCCACTCTCACCAGAACGATCAGGGAAGAAAAAGAAACAAATGGCATCCAGACTGGAAAAGATGAAGTTAAATTGTTCCTGTTTGCAGATGAAATGATCCTATACATGGAGAAGCCTAAAGACTCTACAAAAAAACTGATAGAGCTGATAAACAATTTCAGCGAAGTTGCAGGATACAAACTCAACACTCAAAAATCAGTGGAATTTTTATTCTCCAACAATGAACTAGCAGAAAAAGAAATCAAGAATGCAAGCCCAACAGAAAGAGAAATACCACATGTTCT
>NW_007783251.1:0-2886 GCF_000696425.1 Galeopterus variegatus
GTTTGAGCAGTTTAATAAGAATGGTTGGATTAGTTTGATTAGTTTAATTCGATGATGAATAAAGTTTGATATTTTAATTAGAAGGATGATACTAGTTCGATTAGATTAAGTAGATTGTTGGGATTACTTTGATTAGTTTAGTTTGATGAGTCTAGTTTGATTAGTTTTAGAACATTGATGAGATTAGTTTGATTAGTTTAATAAGTTTGATGGGAGTAGTTTTATCAGTTTAATTTGATGATGAGAATAGTTTGATTTGATTAATTGGATAGATGAGACGAGGTTGATTATTATTATTAGATTTTGAGAATAGTTTGATTTGTTTAATTAGAAGGATGATACAAGTTTGATTAGTTTAATTTGATTGTTGCGATTAGTTAGATTATTTTTGTTTGATGAGTCTAGTATGATTTGTTCAATTACATTGATGAGACTTGTTTGATTTGTTTAATTTGATTTATGAGACTAGTTTGTTAAGTTTAATTAGATGATGAGGATAGTTTGATTATTTTAATTATATTAATGAGAGTAGTTTGAACAGTTTAATAAGAATTGTGAGATTAGTTTGATTAGTTTAATTAGATTGATGAGACTAGTTTCATTAGATTAAGTACATTGATGAGATTTGTTTAATTAGTTTAATGCGATAGATGAGATAAATTTGGTTAGTTTAATTTGATTGATGAGATTAGTTCCTTTAGTTTAATTAGATTGCTGTGATCAGTTCGAGCAGTTTAATAAGTTTTCTGAGATTAGTTTGATTAGTTTAAGTAGATGGATGAGACTAGTTTAATTAGTTTAAATTTATAGATGAGATTGGTTTGATTGTTTTAATTAGACTGATGAGACTAGTTTGATTGGTTTAAGTTGATTGATGAGACTAGTTAGACTAGTTTAATTTGATTGATGAGACAAGGCTAAGTAGTTTAATTAGATTGAAGAGACTAGTTTGATTAGTTTAATTGGATTGAGGAGAATAGTTTCACTAGTTTAATTAGATGATGAGAATAGTTTGATTAGTTTAATTAGATAGATGAGACTAATTTGACTATTTTAATTTGATTGATGAGACTAGGTTGATTAGTTTAGTTAAATTGATGAGATTAGTTTGAATAGCTTAATTAGATTGATGAGACTCGTTTGATTAGTTTATTTAATTAGATTGATGAGACTTGTTTGATGAGTTTAATTATATGATGAGAATAGTTTGATTCGTTTAATGAGATTGATGAGACTAGTATGATTAGTTTAATTAGATTGATGGGACTAGTTTGATTCGGTTAATTAGATAGATGAGCCTAGTTTGATTAGTTTAATTTGATTGTTGGGATTAGTTCGAGTAGCTTAATTTGTTTGAAGAGACTAGTTTTATTTGTTTAATTAGATTGTACATATTAGTTTGATTAGTTTAATTAGATTGATGAGATTGAGTAGTTTAATTAGATTGAAGATAATAGTTTCAATAGATTAATTAGATGATGAGAATAGTATGATTAGTATATTTAGATTGATGAGAATAGTTTGATTATTTTAATTAGATTGATGAGACTAGTCTGATTAGTTTAATTAAATAGATGAGATTTCTTTGATTAGTTTAACTAGATTGATGAGACTAGTTTGATTAGCTTAACTAGTTTAGTTTGAATAGGTTAATTAGATTCATGAGACTGTTTTGATTAGTTTAATTAGATTGATGAGATTGAGTAGTTTAATTAGATTGAAGATAATAGTTTCAATAGATTAATTAGATGATGAGAATAGTATGATTAGTATATTTAGATTGATGAGAATAGTTTGATTATTTTAATTAGATTGATGAGACTAGTCTGATTAGTTTAATTAAATAGATGAGATTTCTTTGATTAGTTTAACTAGATTGATGAGACTAGTTTGATTAGCTTAACTAGTTTAGTTTGAATAGGTTAATTAGATTCATGAGACTGTTTTGATTAGTTTAATTAGATTGATGAGATTGAGTAGTTTAATTAGATTGAAGATAATAGTTTCAATAGATTAATTAGATGATGAGAATAGTATGATTAGTATATTTAGATTGATGAGAATAGTTTGATTATTTTAATTAGATTGATGAGACTAGTCTGATTAGTTTAATTAAATAGATGAGATTTCTTTGATTAGTTTAACTAGATTGATGAGACTAGTTTGATTAGCTTAACTAGTTTAGTTTGAATAGGTTAATTAGATTCATGAGACTGTTTTGATTAGTTTAATTAGATTGATGAGATTGAGTAGTTTAATTAGATTGAAGATAATAGTTTCAATAGATTAATTAGATGATGAGAATAGTATGATTAGTATATTTAGATTGATGAGAATAGTTTGATTATTTTAATTAGATTGATGAGACTAGTCTGATTAGTTTAATTAAATAGATGAGATTTCTTTGATTAGTTTAACTAGATTGATGAGACTAGTTTGATTAGCTTAACTAGTTTAGTTTGAATAGGTTAATTAGATTCATGAGACTGTTTTGATTAGTTTAATTAGATTGATGAGATTGAGTAGTTTAATTAGATTGAGGATTGATGGGATTAGATTGATTAGTTTAATTAGATGGATGAGACTAGTTTGATTCTTTTAATTAGATGATGAGGTTAGTTTGATTAGTTTAATTAAACTGATGAGACTCGTTTGATTAGTTTAATTAGATGATGAGAATAGTTTGATTTGTTTAATTAGAAGGATGATACTAGATCGATTAGTTAAATTTGATTGTTGGGATTAGGTAGATTAGTTTAGTTTGATGAGTCTTGTTTGATTTGTTTTATTACATTGATGAGATTAGTTTGATTAGTTTAATTAGTTTGTTGAGATTAGTTTGATTCGTTCAATTAGATTGATGAGATTAGTTTGATTAGTTTAATT
>NW_007783252.1:0-350 GCF_000696425.1 Galeopterus variegatus
GAATAAAACATTTGAGGAGGACAGGACTCCTGTAGGTGACAGGCTGGAGGGGAATCTACTAACCTTTCCTCCAACCGGGACTCAGAGGCAGGACCACAGTGGGCTGATGGGAAGAGCAGCATTCTGGAGACAGAGTAACATTCTCCTTCACCTGGTCTGCTGGGGGGCCTCAGAAGTTGGTTAACTCAGAAGTCTGAACCATCTTCCTTAGAATGTTCACCTTGACCTCATCCTGTGGCTCGCATAGACCCAGGACTGTCCATGCAAAACCATGCTTTGGGAAGAGCTGGTGGAGAAGAATAGCAAGAAATGCTGTCTCCTTGAGCACGGAGTTGACCAAGGAGAGGAGA
>NW_007783252.1:2382-2886 GCF_000696425.1 Galeopterus variegatus
AAGGGGTAACAGGTTCTAAGCAAGTCCAAAACCCAACAGGGTGGGCATTAAATCTCAAAGCCGGTAAATCATGTACCTTGCTTTTATGTTCAATGGCCTCTGCATGCTGGTGTGAGAGTTGGGTCCCCGATTCCTCTGGCAGCTCCGCTTCTATGGCTTTCCTGGTCTCAAGGCTCACTTCAGTTCTCCCAGGCTGGAGTTGTGCTCTGGAAGCTCCATAACTCTGGGGTCTCCATGGCAGTACTGCTCTCACAGCTCCAGTAGACATGGTCCTTGTATTGATTCTCTTAGAAAAAGACACCACACTTCATTAGAGCAACTTAGACACCACATTTCTCCTTGGCATTGCTCTAGTGAAGGCTTTATGCGGTGAATCTGCCCCTGTGACAGATCTCTTCCTGGGCCCCTTGGCTTTTCTGTACATCCTTTCAAATTGGGGTGGAGGCTCCCAAGCCTCCATAGCTCTGGCATTCTTCAAGCCTGCAGACCTAACACCACGTGGAC
>NW_007783253.1:0-886 GCF_000696425.1 Galeopterus variegatus
TTTGTGTTTTGACCTGTCTGGCAGTTGCCTGAGTGACTGAGGCTGCTTTTCTTTTCTTTTGCCCACCACAGGCTGGAGTGGTTTTCTGGGCTGCAGCAGAAATTTTTGGAAGTTTAAAGACATACAATATCTGTAGCCATCTGGGGCAAGAGACAATAGATGGGTAAAGCTTCAGATATACCCAAAAATCTGAAAAGGAAGAGGCTGAGGAGGAAGTTTCTTTGGGGAATAAGTGATTGAAAGGGCTTTCACATGTAATTGGGAAGCTGGAGTGGAATGTGTATGTATAGGGCTAGGCACATGTTCAGAAAAGACAAGAGAAGACCCTAAGCTTGCACCTATGGAGGATCTGTAGGATCCATACAAGCAGGAGGTGAAGACTAAGGAAGGGTTGTAGGTGGTTTGGTTTAGTGAAGAAGGAATGCACTAGCTCAGAGCCAGGTTACAAAGATCAGGGAAGTATGTTTAACTTTTGGCTCCTAGTGTTTAAAGAAATTTCTATTGTGCCAATCATTGACTGCTGAGATAATGGAACAGAGACTTAAGTGATGACACATGACAAAGAATACAATCTCTACAAAAAGACTTTGGAAAACTCACTAAACAAATGGATTACTGCAGCCACTGGCAAACAACAATAGAAAATCCTGAGGAGAAGGAAACTGTGATTTCCAGAGTTATCACATTTTAACATTCCTAGTTTTCAACAAAAATTATAAAGAAACAGGAGAATATGTCACATTCACAGGAACAAAAGAATTGGCAGAAACTGTCCCAGAAGAAGCCCAGATGTTGGACTTACTAGACAAAGACTGTAAATAAACTGTCTTAAATATACTCAAATTGCTAAAGGAAACCATAGACAAAGAACTAATGAAAACCAGGA
>NW_007783253.1:2014-2886 GCF_000696425.1 Galeopterus variegatus
CTATGGGAGTTCTAGGACACCAGCAAGTATACCAACACATGCATTTTGAAATTCCTAGGAGGAAGAGATAGGGGAAAGAATATTTGAAAAAATAATGGCCCCAAACTTCACAAATTTGATTAAACAACAACAACAACAACAACAACCCCCAAACCCTACATACCCTAGAAGCTCAATGAACTCCAAGTAGGATAATCTCACAGAGATCTACAACAAGATACATTATAATCAAACTGTTGAATGCCAAAGACGAAGAGATAACCTTTAAAGAAGCAAGAGAGAAGCAACTTGTTACATACAGGGGATTCTCAATAAGATTAACACCCAATTTCTCATCAGAAACCATGGAAGCTAGAAGGCAGTGGGATGACATGTTGAAATGCTGAAAGAAAAAGCCTGTCAACCAAGAATTCTACATCCAGCAAAACTATTTTTTAAAAATGAAAAAGAAATTAAGATGTTCCCAGATAAAAGCAGAGAGATTTTGTTGCTAGCAGACCTGTCCTATAAGAAAAGGTATAAGGAGTTCTTCAGACTGAAATGAGTGACTCAAAGTGATGTGAAGAAACAAAGAACCCTGGTAAAGTAAATACACAGGTAAATATAAAAGACTGTATTATTATAGTATTGGTTTGCAATTCCTCTTGATTTCCTATATGATTTAAAAACAAATGCATAAAATAAATCTATGTAAATGAACCTACAATGTATAAATATGTAATTTGTGACAATAACAATATAGAAAGAAGAGCAGAGCTGTATAGGAGCAGAGTTTTTGTATGCTATTGAAGTAAAGATAGTATCAATTTAAACTAGATTATTATAAATTTAGAATGCCAAGTATAGTAATTGCCATGAAAATAACTAAAAAA
>NW_007783254.1:0-732 GCF_000696425.1 Galeopterus variegatus
TGAGGGTTGCGATCCGTTGCTGGTCACGAAAAAAGACAAAAAAAAAAGGAAAAAAAAAAAAGAAACTGGACCTGTTAACATGTATACTGGCCCACTGTGTAGCTGTCATCACTGGCAGCTCATTCCTGCTTCTAACTTCTACTGCTGTTACTAATAAAGCTCACTTAGCATGTTCTGCTGATAGTATCAACACTTTTGCTTATTTTTAAGCCCACATATAATTAACAGACTAGAAGATGGGATAATGAGAGCCCTAACAATTAAGCCATAACAATTTCCTTTGCCTCAGCCCCTGGAAACGTATGAGCCCAGAGAAAGAAGCTTTAGGGTAAAGAGTTTCTGCTTCTCCTTGAGTCCTTCTGAGCTGTGGTCCATGCTCAGCCTAGAGGAAGAGAACCACAAGTGAAAGGAGGTGCTGCTCTGGCGAGGACAGAGGCAGAGTGTGCGGCAGGTGTGGTGTGAGTTCCCCTGCCCAGCCCGTTCCCAGCCACCAAAGTGAAGTCACTGAGTGCCGAGCTGGAGAAAGGGACGCAGAGCTCACCAGCACACAAGGGTGCTTCAAAAGGTTTGTAGAAAAATGTAATTAAAAGATAGTAAAAATTGTTCCATGAACTTTTTGAAGATCCCTCCTAGGGTATTTCTTTTTTTTTTTTTTTTTTTTTGTCTTTTTCGTGACTGGTAAGGGGATCAGAACCCTTGGTGTGGTGTCGCCCGCACCGCGCTCAGCCAGTG
>NW_007783254.1:1890-2886 GCF_000696425.1 Galeopterus variegatus
GCCCAGTGGTAGCAGTGGCTATTTTGTACATCATTTCCATCTCACACCTACCAATTTTATTCCCAGCAGCCCAAGGTGAATGCCCGTTTTCCTGGACATTCACTCTGGCCTGCCAGGTTATCTGCCTCCATGTGCTCCCGGCCAGCCCCAGATCAGAACAGGAAGCCCCACAATCTCCCCAGCCTTCGGACAACAGAATCCCTAAACCTTAGCATCACTGCCTGTTCATGCCACCCCTCCCCTCACATTCCAGGCATCATTAACTACTACCATTTCCACAGTTCAATTTTAACCAAATTATATGTCAAGCACAGGCAGGGCACCAGGGAACACATAATTGCTTCCTTCTCTCAAAGAGATCATTTCATTGAGTAAGTATGACCCACAGATAGAACACAGAAAGGAATAAAACACCATGTAAATCAACTGTCAAAATGAGTGGAAGTTCTTCCTCAGTTATAGTCCTTCTGCTGAAATTGTCAGAGACCCAAGCATCCTCATAAAACCACCCAAGGCCCCCTTCCAAGATAAAGCCTGCCATTATTTCCTAAGCCAAACGTCACCACTCCGGTCCCCTAAATAATGAGTAGGCAAGCCCCTTCCCATTTGTGCTATTGAGTCCCTCACCTAAGAAAGAAAAGCTGAATACGTGCCTCTGGATCCCTCAGGATGCACATGCGAGGTCCTCACAGGAGGGTTGTGGGAAGAGGGGCAAGCTCAGAGGTTGGTGGCCCTCAGGGAGACGGGACATGCGGGCACAAAGGGGATCCTAACAACATGGATGGCCTGTGAAGATACCTAATGAGTCAACACACACTGCCCAAGCCATCCCACAACACAAGCCCTGCCTCGTTATTACTCCCAAAACACATGAGATTAATATTTAAACCATCACATGAGCCAGGGAGTAAGAGAGTAAGAATAAAGCACTTCTTGGCTAGACTGACACAATGAAACAATAAAATCTCCTAAATATTGGGGGGGGGGGTCAGCTTT
>NW_007783255.1:0-2886 GCF_000696425.1 Galeopterus variegatus
CCTGTCAAAACTCTCATTTTTCTGTCTCTCATCTGAAGAAAAGGAACTGAGATTAGGAGTACTTACTTGTCAATGCATACTTTAATTTTAAGCTGATAATTCAACTCCGGGAATTTGACCAGCAACCTATTTTTTAAAAATCCAGTTAAAACAAAAAAGTCAGTAGATTCCCCCATAACCTCTAGTTCAAGAAATGTAAAATTCATAACTCTTCATTTCTAAGAGGTGAATAAATCACAATCCCAAGTTCCTCCTCCAACCAGTGCTATCTTGATCTTAAGTTAAGCATCCCCCTTCAGGCCAAAAGACACTAAAAAAAAGCCCAAGATCTACGAACTTAGACAAAGTTGTGAGAGATTCACAAAAAGATAGTAAAAGCCATTTGATAAAAAATATTACAAGAACACATGCTCTGCAGCTGGTATTCTTTCTATTAAACCTGAAATTCAACACCACACTAAATATCTGAGGAGGGAAATTTCACTGCAGAAGGGCAAAAGCCCAGCATACCTGTTCTGACGTGCGTGTGAAAGGAACGCTTCACCCTACAGCCCCCCACGCACCTACCCTGGGGGCTCCTGGCAGCTACGTCATAAAGTCTTACTCCTTTCCTTAAAATCCTCAGGGAAAAGTCGGCTTAAAGAGCAGAAAAGAATCGACATTACCTTGCCCCTTTTGGAGAGCAGGAGAAGCTATGGTCTAAGACTCTAGGCCTCAAATCATAGGAATATGCTAAGGGAGCCTCAAGAAGATTTCTATTCTTTCACTTTTGACGTGAGAATCAAAGAGCAAGTCAATGTTACGCCAACAAATTCCATACGCATTATAGGGCTGCCTGTGACACCTGGAAAGAGCCCTGGCCACCAACTGTGCTCTCACCCAAGAGTGTACCTCAATAAAATATCTACCCTAAGTGGGAGTGCTGGGGCTTACCTGACTTTGGTAGTAAACTGGACACCCGTCTTGATGACTAGCGGCCGGTCGGGATGCATGGGCATGCAGGGCTGCCGCTCGACAACAAAAGCACTGACGGGGGAAAGGGACAGCAGCTCAGCAGTGTCGTTCGGACTGAACTCTGGAGTCAGCCAATCTCTCCCTTTAGAACGTGACTTTTTTTTTTTTTTATGTAGGAAAGAGAAACGGATTCTAAGTTACCTTTTCATTAAGTTTCTAAACAGCTCCACAATTCTCTCCTCCAGCATTGGCCGGTGCTGTACAATGGGGTCCCCTTTGTAGGAAACTTTTTGCTGCAACTCTTCCAGTTTCTTAATTTGTTGGCGGGTCTGAAGTTGAGACTCTGCTAATGAGGTTATCCTGCCAATAAAATAAGAAAGTCAGCAGTTATCTAAATGTGTGTGCACAGGTGAGTTGGAGAAGGGGCAGGGAATACCATAGATATAAATACCACTAAGAAGTCCCCTGAAACAAGAGAGGGGATTTTTTTTGTGTGGTAATATACACACAACATAAAATTGACCATTTTAACCATTTTAAGTGTACAGTTCAAGGGTATTAAGAAAATAAGAGTATATTTTGCTTTTGTTTATTTGTTTATTTTTATTTTGGTTTGGGTTTTTTTGGGGGGTGGCTGGCCAGTATGGGGATCTGAACCCTTGACCTTGGTGTTATCAGCACCACGCTCTACCAACTGAGCAAACCGGTCAGCCCCCTTGCCTTTTTTTAATAGTCCCTTCCTAAAATTTAAAATTTCAAAGAGGGGGCTGGGCGCAGAGGAAAAAGTGTTAAACTTATACCACTAGAAGGCTGCTGTGGGTTGACTGAATTTTGTCCCCAAAGTTCACATATTAGAAGCTTAATTCCCACTGCAACAGTTGAGGGTGGGAAATCCTCCTATGGTAATTGAAAGGTGGGGACTAGAAGAGATGATCAGGTTGTAGGACCACGCCACAGTGAATGAATTAATAATGGTGGTCAGGGGCGGGGTTCTGAGGGCTTTAAAAGAAGAGCACATGCGAGGTTAGCCTCTCTCTGCTCCACCATTTTCTGCCATGTGAGGCCCCTGGTCACCACTGCCACCACCAAGATCCTCACCAGATGTTTTCCAGCACTGTGGACTTCGGGGCGGGGTTCTGAGGGCTTTAAAAGAAGAGCACATGCGAGGTTAGCCTCTCTCTGCTCCACCATTTTCTGCCATGTGAGACCCCTGGTCACCACTGCCACCACCAAGATCCTCACCAGATGTTTTCCAGCACTGTGGACTTCACGGCCTCTAAAAATGTAAGCAATAAGTTTTGTTTTCTTTATAAATCACCCACTTCTGAGTATTTTGTTATAGCAACAGAAATAGACTAATACAGAGGCATTAATGGAGTTATCACTGGAAAGTGACAAGCATTACAGCCCAGATATGGAGACCATGAAATATGGAATTTGGCACTCACTTTCCTCATCCTACCTTGTCCATGTACCAAAATGTGAAGACTGGGAAAAACAGGAGATCGGACAACCCAAGAAGACTTGGGTTTAAGCCTGCTCTAACACTTGCTATCTGTGCAGGCTTGGCCAGGCCCCTTTGCCATCATGGGCCTTAATGTCCCCTGGCATGAAGAGAAGGGGTTGAACTGCATGATCCCCATGAGTCCTTCCAATGTCAGTCTTCAAAGGATCAAAGGACATGACATTATGTTTCAAAACAACAATAGCATGCATACAGAAAAAGTGAACAGAGAAGGAGACAAAGCTGATTAAGTCTGTCTCCAAGAATAGACAATATTAGTGTCTTTTTTCGATGGTCTACCACTAGCTCAATAAAGACTAAAAGACCTCAAAGAGAGAAGGTGAACAGAGGGGGCAGAGGATAGCTGCAGAGATTTCTGAGCTCCCTGGCTCCCTTCTGGCACTTCTATCTTCCCATTCCCAGAACTT
>NW_007783256.1:0-1788 GCF_000696425.1 Galeopterus variegatus
CCCTCGGCGGGAGCGCCGCCACACTCCCAAGCGGCGCACTCTCCAGTGCGCCACCGGGCCGGCCCCAGGAACAATTCTTTAAAACAATTTCATGTGATTTCATATGTAATTTTTATAGTTAAATACTTATGAATTTGAGGACAGCTTTTACATAAGAAGAAATGTACCTAAATTGTACTCCATCACACCCATCTCTAAACTGAGAAATGTGCCTGAACTGTACTCTACCCATTGCAACCATCTCTCAACTGAAGAAAATTCCTATCTCTTTCTCATTCTGAACTCTTATATTAATAAGCTTTCTCCATTTAATTCTTAATCTATAATAATTTTATAAATCTGTAAATATGCACAGAAAAACAGAGGCCACGTACAGTTTTCAAGGCATCCAGTGGAGAGCCCAATGCATCTGAGTTGCTGTTTTATACTTTTTGTTGAGGATGGAGGGCGCTTGGCTTTATTCTCCAATGGGCACTACAATGTCCATATACTTTTATTATGCAGTTGGTCTTCCTGAGTTACTTCTTTCCACATAATTGCCAAAATCAACTTCAAGGTGCTTTAAATTGCATATATCTTATTTTTCCTGACTTTGCTTTCAAAATGCCATTTTGTGTGATCTCTACTGAGAAAAAAATAAGCTCATTCTTATAACAATTACCTAACAACATTACAGATAAAAAGCTGCATTTTCTGTCTAAGATAAGTGTTTTTTCTTCTCTCTTAAATTGAGTCTTTTGTGAATGATATCTAGATTATCGCTCTTTTGCTTTGCTTTAAATCAGAAATCCTCTCACTTGTTTCAAAGCCTTACATGACTAAGAAAGACTAGCCTTCTGATCTCCTAAAGAGTCCCATTTTTGCTCCTCTAGAACTGCATTAAGACAGTTTGATTCAATTATTATTACAGACAGATTTGCATAAAGCTCTTCTGAAGAGTTTTAAGCCATTTAAGCAATGTCATTATATGGGCAGAGAAATTCTTTTGAGAAAATGTAATGGGGCATGAAAAATAATAAAATCCACAAAATACAATTATTCAAGGATTTTAATAATGAAGAGAAATTACAATTCAGAGTGAAGAACTAAAAGCTGAGTACTCTGTATTACTTTAAAATAAAACATGATTAAGTAGGCACACAATAATGCCTCAGAATTAGAGGGCAGTACTCCGTGTTATGTCTTCTGGAAAACCACTTCCATTTCAGAAAAAAAAAATGAATTTAATATATTCTTATGCTATCTATGGAATTTACTAAAGATGCAGAACAGCAACTAATTTTAACAATTTCATATGAGCTCACTAGATAATAGTGGGGTAAAACAAGGACATTTGGGCTTCCATAGATTATCTCTCATTAAAGGATCTCCTGTGATTGACATCTTGTCAAGGTTGCTTGAGAAAAAAAAGAAAAGAGCCCCCCTAACACCCTTTTTAAAGACCTAGTGAAACAGAGAAAAGTGGTGTTTTCTGGTTTCTCTCAGTGCTGCCACCTAGTGCTCCTCTGCTAAAGGGAGAAAACATCCAAGACCATTTTTTTGTAGAATGCTTTAGTAAGAGCGGGCAATATTTAAAGTGCTCTAGTCTTTGATTTAGCAAATCACCCTTAACAACCTACCCTATAGATAGTCATATAAAAGTGCACCAAGATTATATATAAATGACAAACTGCAATATTGTTTCTCATTAAAAAAACTAAAACAAGAAATTGGAAACAACCGAAAATATCCTTTAAGAAAGAAGAGATAAAATTATACTAAACTATACAATTGAATAATATGCAGCAA
>NW_007783256.1:2491-2886 GCF_000696425.1 Galeopterus variegatus
AAATGACAAACTGCAATATTGTTTCTCATTAAAAAAACTAAAACAAGAAATTGGAAACAACTGAAAATATCCTTTAAGAAAGAAGAGATAAAATTATACTAAACTATACAATTGAATAATATGCAGCAATTTTTAGTTGCTATGGAAATGTCTCCAGTGTATATTATTAATAAAAAAGAAAGGCCAAGATATGTATGATAATATTTACAATATATAAAAAGCCTACACAGGTATGTGAGTGGATGCATTAAAAATCACCTGGAAGGATATACAAGGACTAGAAGTTTTGGGGGAAAAGAATAAGGTAATTTTTTTGTTTGTTTAATTTTATATCTGTTTGTATGGTTTGAATATTTATTACATGCATGCATTATTTTTAATTAAAATATTGAAAA
>NW_007783257.1:0-499 GCF_000696425.1 Galeopterus variegatus
GGCATCTTTCTCACCAGTAGTGCTGCCCACCATGGGGAGGCTCAGCCAACCAGAGCCTGACTCCCCCAAAGGGAACATCATTCCCCACCACAGTGAGTGGGGTAGAGGGAGCTGCATTGGATTGGGCCATACCCCTGCTGTGTCGGGGCAAGGGATCTTGGAGGGTTGCCCATGTAGACCCTGTAAGATGGGTGGCAGGAGGTCACCTCAGGTCTGTCTCGGGCCTTCCTTAGAGAGGCATAGAGCCCAGGAAGCAGTGATTAAGCAGTAAATGCCATATTTGTCGGGACCAAGGAATGGTCACGAGGATGGGAACTGTGGGAGAGGGGTCTCATGTAAAGGGCTTCTCTAAAGAACCCATAAAATTGACCATGCAAAAAGGAGTACGCTGTAAACATCTGCCAGGCCTACAGAGTAAGAGATGGTGGGTGGGTCAAATAAGGACTGCCCTGCCTTTCCCCCTCCACAGCATGGAAGCCCATCAGACCCCCTTTTCCCA
>NW_007783257.1:2681-2886 GCF_000696425.1 Galeopterus variegatus
GTCTTTACTGTACAGTTATATATTATATGGATTATATTATATATGCAATGTAACTACTGTCCAGATCAAGTTCTAGAACATTTCCAGCATCTCATATACCCCTTCCCACTCAATACACCTAGTTACCGCTATTCTGATCTTTATCATAAGTTAGTTTACAGGGCCGGCCTGTGACTCACTTGGGAGAGTGCGGTGCTGATAACAC
>NW_007783258.1:0-979 GCF_000696425.1 Galeopterus variegatus
ACCTGCTTCCCCTCTCCCTCCCCTGTAGCCTCAGCAGTGGCGACAGAAGCTGTTCTCCCCCAGTTTCTGCACTCGCTTGCAAACTGTGGAGTGCTCTGCCTTGCCAGGGCCTTCTCAGCCAAGTCCCCGGAGGAGACTGGAGCCTGGCTGGGGAGTTGCTGCTACCTTTCTTCTTATCAGTATCTTCTAGGGCTTGGATTTTTCTCTAGTGATGCCCTGATGCTTATAACTCCTAGTTCCTGCAGTCCCAATCCATTCCTCAAACCTCACAGACTGGAAGTCTTGCATATTATGTCCATCTTTCCCCAGACCCAGCCCCACACGGGGGCTCACTCCTTTGCTGGAGCGAGGTCCCAGCATAATGCTGCTGAATCTGAGACCCCCAGTGCACATGCCCCCCCTTCAGGACTCCAGGATCTGGCCCACCTGCTTCTTAACCCACTGCTGCCGTTGCCTCTGATCAGAGCTCCCTTCTCTCCTTTCTTTGGATGGCACTAGCATCCACCAACATTTCTTCCCATTTTTGTAAAAACGTGTGTGAGGAAAATGGAGTTAGTTTAGTCAGGCCCCCTCTCACCTCATATCCGGCTGGGTATGACTCAGCACATCCATTGTAAACAAGTTATATAAGAGTGGCGTAACTGCACATGCAGGCCCTTATACCCTGTGGCTCAGTGCCACTATGGTGTACTTTCGGTACAAAAGGCAGCAGCTCTGAACGGCTGGTTGGTGGAACTCCCTACATCTGGAATAAAGCATGTCTATCCTTTTGTTGGCCACCAGAATCTTTTTTCAACTACCTGGCTCAGGACCTGCACAGGATGGGGCAGAGGAGTCTGTGATCCAGCCCAACAGCATGCTTATATAATCTCATTTGCCATTGATTGAAACACTGCTAAGCACCAAGGCGGTTAACTGGAATAAGACCCAGGAGCCCATAGGCTAGTAGGGCAGGTACGTAACTGCATATAACTTGGTA
>NW_007783258.1:2637-2885 GCF_000696425.1 Galeopterus variegatus
TATTATTTTTTGAAAATAATCTTATTGTTTTTATAAAAATGATATCCAGTCACTGTAAAACGTTCAAACAGTACAGTCCAGAATGTAAAATAATATTAAAAACATCCTAAATCTAACCACTTATGCTTAACATTTTGTTGGATATTGACCTCTCTATCCATCTGTGTATCTATAAACAGAAATTCAGGTATCCAATGAACAAATACTTATTAATCACATATTATGTGCCAGGCACCACGAGAGGCACT
>NW_007783259.1:0-516 GCF_000696425.1 Galeopterus variegatus
GGTTGCGATCCGTTGCCGGACACGGAAAAAAGACAAAAGCCAAAAAATAAAAAATAAAAAAAATAAAAAAAATAAAAGCATGATATTTCAAAAGAATAAAATGTTTCACATGAATCCCACATATTTGTCTCTTCCTGCCCCTCACAACAGAATGCACAATGTTTCTTCTGGAATAGGGGCAAACAGGTCATACTTTGAATTATAAAAAAAAAGATGATTTTCGGTTCTAATCTTATTTGCTTCCATGAGATATAAAAATATTAGTAATTACAGTGAGTGTTAAAGAATTTTAATCTTCCAAATCAAGCATAATTTTGAGCAATTGAAAGGATAAAATAAATCTATCTGGCCTTGAAACTTGCAACATTCTCCTCTGACTGGCAAATAGGATAATATAATTTTCTCTTCAGGTCCAATCACTCTACCTAGTTGCAGTGAATGAATGATATGTAAATAAACACCAAATTGTCAACAGAGTTTACTAAATTTCAATTTTTAGAATCTATAGGCAAAACA
>NW_007783259.1:1335-2885 GCF_000696425.1 Galeopterus variegatus
TTAAAATTGGTGGAACAAGAACTAAAGGTTAAAACTAGAATAAGAGGTAGCAAAAAAAAAAAGACTAAAATGCAACATCTTATGTGGAAAATGGGAAGTGAGAGACAGGTGAATTCATCATTTTTCTTGGCAGGAAAACAAGAGATAATGTCTAAATATAATTTTAAAAAGAAATAGAAGTATATTATTCAAATTTTGGTGGTTAACTAAAAACTGACAAAGTAATGGTTACATCTGGCTACCTCTAGATGAGAATAGGGATAAGGGCCACAATCATTCTTACTCTATTGCTTAATTGTCTTTAACATGTGAATGTCTTTACCTATATTATTTTATGATAAAACATAACAATTTGTGGTTATAATAATATCAGAAAGTATACTACACTATCCCAAGCACACTCTCTTGGAATGGAATTTTACATGGCCATGAAATGACCACATTCCAAATTTACTTGAAATATTAAAATACAACTGTTGTCCATGTCTCTTTCAGATGTAGAAATTGTTTCTACAAATATGTTTCTAAACACTGTTTTAACACCTTTAATAAAAAGAAGGTTACTATATTTTTAAATATGGCATTCCACTTTGGTATTAATCTAATCATTATTAGGTCCTTTATTATGCATCAAATTCTGCCTCATTTCACCCTTGCCCATTTATTCTTGGTTTAATTACTGACAAAATAACACTATTTGGATTAGAGAGAGTTAAAATTTTAGAAATTCAACTTACAGAAATATTTTTATCTCAAAAGTAGCAATAAAATACATTTATACAAATTATACCAGTTTGTTAACAATTCACTAAATCCCATTTAACTGCTATAAATGAGCACCAAGGGATACATCAGTTTTGTCATCTGGTAGAATCACTCTCCCCTGTTAACAATAATAGGCCTTATTATTAAAGTGTACCATGATCCGTGAAGAATGCCAACAGCTTATTTTAATTCAATAGAAAATTACCTCTATTATTACTTTAAAGATAAACAAAACTAAGAAAGGACTAATCTAAATCTCCACATTGTTGAAAATACATCATTGTTTATAAGAGATTTATGCAACTGGATATCTATTTTATAAGCTTTTCCAATAGCAGTATCAACCTTGGATTTTCTCTATTACAAATTCATAATCATCATCATTTCCTTGTAATTATGTTTCTTTTTGTTTGTTTGTTTTGTCTCCTGTTCAACTGCTTTTTATCCCAAGGACAAGAGAATATGTCAGGGACACTTTAACTCTAATAATGCATGTTTACAGATTACATATATCTGCAAACAGAAATCTAAACACTAAACATAGAATAAGCTATAAAATTGATAGCTCAGCAAAGCTCCTTCATATTCAAACATTTTTATTTCTTACAAGGTGAAAGAGAATAAATAGATTCAAAAATTTGTGACAGACCTTCCTGCAAATATGGTCACATGTGTGTGCCTATACCTGACACTGGGTACTGTGTGATCCAGTATGAAAGGCCACTCTTTTTTTTTTTTTT
This sequence comes from Galeopterus variegatus, assembly GCF_000696425.1. Classification (NCBI taxonomy): domain Eukaryota; kingdom Metazoa; phylum Chordata; class Mammalia; order Dermoptera; family Cynocephalidae; genus Galeopterus; species Galeopterus variegatus. Next base: position 2,841 of record NW_007783259.1, read on the forward strand.
CCTTTTTGTCTTTTTTACTGACCAGTAATGGGATCGCAACCCTCG
>NW_007783260.1:0-607 GCF_000696425.1 Galeopterus variegatus
ACCCCATCAGAATGTGCTCAAACTTTCAATTTTCTCTATTGAGGATAGTTTCACTAGGTGAACCTCAACCTAGGCCATTGGGTTTTGTTGTAATTGCTATATTTTATGGGACTGTGCCCTATTTCTAAGCAAAAACAACAGATGGCCTAACGGATAAAAGATGGCACCCAAGGGAAGTAAGGGGGAGGGCTAAGCATAGAGAGGCAAGGCACGTGCACATTTGACCTTTTCAAGGATTGGCCTAAGCTTGGAAATCCCCACCTATTAAGCATATAAATATGATCTTTTGTGTTACAATAAACGGAACTGCCTGATAGAACCCCCACTGCCTGTGTATGTGTTTGTTCCCTATCTGGGAGAGCAGCGGCGTGCTCACCCATTTCTTGGAATCTCTTTTTGCACCGCATCTTGGGGGGGAAAAAAGGGCAATCCCTTTGGCCCCAACCCTGTAGGGAAAGGAAAAACCTGTTGGTGTCCCATGTGGCTGCTGGAGACGCCCAACGAGATTTTATGCTGAAATTTGTTTTTCTATTTATTCAAGAAAGCGGAGGCTTAGAAAGCCTTTATTTACAACTTTATTACACTTTTTCAAAAAATTATAACTAAA
>NW_007783260.1:2679-2885 GCF_000696425.1 Galeopterus variegatus
AGTTGCACTAAAAGCCAGCTGGCAGGACAAGCCCTAGAATATGGCCTTTATCCTCAAAGGATAACAAAAAGGGGAATAGGACATTTGGGCTGTGCAAGCCAGCTAGTGTGTAGAAGGAAATTATACTCTAGTTTGGAAGATTAATGTAGAGTTATAAAGACCAACATCTTCTCATCCAGTTGCTGAGGGCAACCACAGTCTTTTTT
>NW_007783261.1:0-453 GCF_000696425.1 Galeopterus variegatus
TCAGAAATACAAGAAATCATTTGAGACTACTATAAACAACTATATGCCAACAAATTTGAAAATATGGAGGAAATGAATAAATTTCTGGACACACACAAGCTCCCAAAACTGAGCCATGAAGACGTAGAAAATCTGAACAGACCAACAACAATAAAGGAGATTGGAGCTGTTATCCGAAGGCTCCCAACAAAGAAAAGCCCAGGACCAGATGGATTCACAGCAGAATTTTACCAAACAGTCAAAGACGAATTGACACCGATTCTTTACAAACTATTCCAAAAGTTTGCAACAGATGCAAATCTCCCAAACTCATCCTATGAAGCAAACATCATCCTGATACCAAAACCAGGTAAAGATACAACCAAAAAAGAAAACTACATGCCGATATCCCAGATGAATATAGATGCAAAAATCCTCACTAAAATACTAGCAAACAGAATACAGCAACACATA
>NW_007783261.1:2573-2885 GCF_000696425.1 Galeopterus variegatus
TAAAGAAAACATAGGAGAAACACTTCAGGAAGTAGGACTGGACACTCATAAATACGACCCCCAAAGCACGGGCAACCAAATGAAAAATTAACTAATGGGATTATATCAAACTAAAGAGCTTCGGCACAGCAAAAGAAACAATTAACAGAGTTAAAAGACAACTGATAGAGTGGGAAAAAATATTTGCAAAATATACATCTAACAAAGGATTAATATCCAGAATATACTATGAACTGAAACAACTTTACAACAAAAAACAAGTAACTCAATTAAAAAATGGGCAAAAGAGCTAAATAGGCATTTCTCAAAGGA
>NW_007783262.1:0-595 GCF_000696425.1 Galeopterus variegatus
AGACAGAGGAGATCAATTGTGCACATCACAAAGAAATTATTGGATTTTGCAAAGATGAACACGTTGATTGCCCTGAATAGATCATCAAGCATTGTATACGTGTATTGAGATATAACTCTGTAACGTTATAAATATATGCAATCAACATGTTTCAATTAAAAAAATTTTCAAAGGAAAAAATCACCTGTAATGGAGCTTATGAGTCCTATCAACATTTAGATTGACCAGATCATGTGATTTTTAAAAAAATAATAGAGATGGTATTTTTTATTCAAAGTAAAAAAAAAAAAATCTGAAATGAACAATAGGAGACAGATTTATAAGAAAAGATTAAAAAATAACAGAGAAGAAGGGATGGCCCATGGCTCACATGGAAGAGTGTGGTGCTGATGACACCAAGGCCACGGGTTCGGATCCCTATATAGTGATGGCTGGTTGGCTCACGTGAGAGAGTGTGGTGCTGACAACACCAAGTCAAGGGTTAAGATCCCCTTAACGGTCACCTTTTAAGAAAAAAATTTGAAAATTAAAAAAATAAAAATAACAGAGAAGAGAAAAATATCCAGGAGCTATGAAACAATATTAAGCAGTTTAA
>NW_007783262.1:2560-2885 GCF_000696425.1 Galeopterus variegatus
CAAAGTCCCTTCACTTTTGCCATGTAAAGTAATCATATCAGTGGCTTCTATCTTATCCACAGGTCTTCCCACCCTCAAGGGTAAGGGATTATCCAGAAAATAAACACTCATGGAGGGAATCTTGTGGCCTACATTGGAATTCTGCCTACCAGTACTATATAGATAGGTTAAAAGTCAAAGGATGTGGAGAGAATTATCATGAAAACACTAATCAAAAGAAAGCTGTAGAGGCTACATTAACGTACTATAGATCTGTAGTCTACAGAACAGGAATATTGTCAAGGATAAAAGTAAACATTACATAATGATAAATGTGTTAATTTAT
>NW_007783263.1:0-2885 GCF_000696425.1 Galeopterus variegatus
CACATATTCGCACACATACATACACACATATATGGTTGTGTATTGTCAGTTTCCTTTATTAAAATGTCAGCATCATGAAAGCCAGATCTTGGTTTTATTCATCATGGTAACTCCAGTGATTAGAATAGTGTCTGCCACATGGAAGACACTCCATGAATAAATGAGCAAATGATTAAAATGCTGAGAGTTACAACAGAGATTGTTTTTGTCTCTAGTTTATATCCTTCATTTTTTTTTCCTTTGTATTTAGTGGCAAACCAGTTTCTACCCTTTGTTGAACATTATCCTCCAATGCTGGGTGAAAAAGTAAGTCCTATTTCCTATTGTTTGTGGCTGTGTAGTAGGGTTGTTGGAAGATTTCTGTCAAGGAACTTTTCTTTGTTATGAGGAGATAGTCTGTGTTTTTAAAGGAGTTGGGATAAAGTCAAACAGCTTTAGTTCTTGTATCTCCAACTACCCCTGTATCTTTGATTTGGTGTTTGCACTTGAGAATATCCAAACCATCTGGACCTGTTTCTTTACTTGTATATCACTATAGTCTCTGATAGCCCTAAAATGATTACGTGAGTGTATCATGCAGTTGTCTGTGAGCTCTGAATGGATTCTCCAAAGAGAGTCAGTGAAGTTGCTATAGAGCCTAGAAGTTATATCATTGTCAAATGAGGCCCTTACTATCTCAGAGAAATGTCATTATTATTATTATTAAAGCTGGTTACTGACATATGCAACATGGAAAGTAATAGATTCATTACAACAATCAATTTGAATTCAAATGTATTTGTGACACTTCCTTTTTAATTTATTTTATTTTATTTTTGTTCATTTGTGACTTAGGAAGCATTGTAGTCTTGTCCCTAGTAGAAGTAATTCCATTCCTATTTTTCAATATCTATAGTGACTTTTTCTTTGCTCACTAGCCAAGAATGAGGAAAAAGATTCATAGCCTCAGAAGTAACTTGGCATTGACAGTGGAATAACCTATGTTTCTTCTGATGCACAAGATATGGTAGACAAAACAGGCAATATTAATATTATTTCAATGGTTTCTATTGTTTCTAGAAACTCTAACATGTATTTTGGAAAATTAGATATTGTAATAGGTATAACTAGGTAACAATGTGTAAGTATGTATAGCTAAAATCCTGTGTAGTGTACCAAGTCAGAATAGCTCACACCATGAAAGATGTAGCAACAAAAGACTTAAAGACTTATTTAGGGTTTCAGATGGGGCCCTATGAGGCAAAACAATAAATATTCTTAGTGGTAAATATGAAATGACTGGAAATGGATAAGTGTTGGTATCTAAAGATGGAAAACATTAAGCAGTCAGTGGGATTTAGACATGGAGAGAAATGGTGTGGCTACATTCTAGTCAGGAGAAGAAACTACCCCTGATCTCAGAGAGGAGGTCCTGGGCAAGTGCTATCCACAAGCTTCCTGTTTCTTTCTAATCCTTCTTTGCCCAGCCACCACTAGTGGTGTCTGAACTTAATCCTTACCATCCAACTTTGTCACAAGAGGGACAGCCTGAGTTTCTATTGTGGAATCCAACCCACACTCAAAATAGCCAAAGCAATGTTAAGAAAGAACAAAGCTGGAGGCATCACACTCCTATTTCAAACTAGATTGCAAAGCTGTAGTAATCTAAACAATATAGTACCATCTTTTTCTGTGGTATGTTTGTATGCATATTCGTATATATGTTCTGTAGGTATGTTTATATATTTGTACGTTTTGTGTGTATGTTTTTGTTTTGTAGGTATGTATATTTTGTATGTTTTTTATGTATAAGCATGTTTGTATATATGGCTTTTTGTGTGGCATGGTTTTCATAAATAAACACATAGACCAATGGAACAAAATAGAAAGCCGAGAAATAAATCCATGCATATGTGGTCAACTAATCTTTGACAAGGGTGCCACAAATACACAATTGGGAGAAGATAGTCTCTTCAATAATAGAAAAAGAATAGTCTCTTCAATAAATGGTGCTGGAAAAACCAGATGTCCACATGTAAAAGAATAAAACTGGACTCTTGTCTTATACCACATACAAAAATTAACTTGAGATGGACTAAAGACTTAAACGTGAGATCTGAAGCAATAAAACTTCCAGAAGGATACATTTTTTAAAAAGAAAAAAAAAAAAAAAAACGACATTGGTCCTTGCAATGTGAAGGAGTTTGGGATGTAACGCTAAAAGCATAGGCAACAAAAGTAAAAATAAACAGGTGGGTCTAGTATGATATTTGGCAGGAACAGAAATGGGGCTTTTGATGGAATGATTTTAGTTATTTACTTTCTTACAAATAAATAATTAAAGGCAAAAGACTGTCTCTTGGAATTAAGCCCCAAGACAGAAAAGAGAGTGGTGACAGGGTGTTTGGCTATTGAATTTTAATTTAAAAAATGTAAATATATTTTGTATTCCAAGTGATGGAGTTTGGATGTGTTGTCCCCTCCAAAACTCATGTGGAAATTTGATCTCCAATGTAGCAGTATTGGAAACTGATTGAGTCATGGGGGCGGATCCCTCCTGAATGGATTAATGGTCTCCCTAGGTGGGGGGATTAATGAGTGAGTTCTCGCTCTGTTAGTTCCTGCAAGAGCCATTTGTTTAAAACCCCGGCACCTCCTCTCTCTTGCTTGCTCTCGCCATGTGATCTGCTTGTACCCGCCGGCTGCCTGCCTCTTTCCGCCATGAGTAGAAGCAGCCTGAGGCCCACGCCAGATGCAGCTGTCCCAGAAAGGTAAGCCAAATAAACCTCTGTTCTTTATAAATTACCCGATCTCAGGTATTTCAATTATAGCCAACTAATACTCAAAGCTAGTGAAGTAAGCACATTATCTACTATAGATGAGAAATATTCAATGTTGATTGAAAG
>NW_007783263.1:6837-7425 GCF_000696425.1 Galeopterus variegatus
TCAAACAGAAAATAAATACTTCCAAAGTTATGAAAAAATATTTTACAAATCAAAGTACAATACTTTTAATGAAGGAATTAGTAACCCAAAAAGAAAGAAATATCCAGCAAAAGAAAAGTCTTTGGGGCTTAATATTCAACTAAGATCATAAAATTTTGTTATAAAAAATGGAAGAAACATGGTAGAAATATATTATTAAAAAAAAAAAAAAAGGAAAGTAGGTAAAGTGAGAAGACCACCACCAGGAAGAGAACACCATTTTTTTAATGGATACAAGTAAGAATTTTGAAGGAAAAAAAAAAATGAATAAAAGAAAAAGAAAGAGCAAACAACCTCATAAAAGAAGTTTTCACACAGAAAATAAAGCTTCATTAAATAAGATACAGATTTTTGGTGAGCATCAAGATTTTAGTCTTTCTGCACAATATTTGGTGTATACTTTGAAGGACTATGTTCAAACACACTGTTTTTCTCTTCCACTTCCTTTCCGGGAAGGAAACTCTTAATAGTGCACAGGAAGGAAACTCATACAGTTACTTTTTCTGGTGAAAATGAAATCCTACATTGTATTTATTCCATAACAATCTG
>NW_007783264.1:0-658 GCF_000696425.1 Galeopterus variegatus
CGAACCCGTGACCTTGGTGTTATCAGCACCGCACTCTCCCGAGTGAGCCACGGGCTGGCCCGAAATGTACCTGAATTTTAAAATGAAAGAAAACTGTCCTAAAAGCAGGATAACAGAATAGTCCTTTTATAGCTCCAAAGTATAGGAATTCCCCCTTTCCCTCAAACTCCATGGATTCCATGGTAAGGAGAGAAACAACAGGAAGGGAAATTTACCTGAATTGACGGGGTGCCTTTGTTTGGGATCAGAATCTGACTCCATTTCAGCTCCCATTGGCTTCCAGACAGAAAATGTGAAGCTCTCATGACCATTTGCCAGGGATCCCCATGCCTGGGGTCAGGAGCTTTGACGTGGGTCATAGCAGCTGCCATTGCCCAGCTGTTGGCCATCAGCCCTGGCAGGGGCTATTTCAGGTTTTACTGAGCGTTTGCCCCACTAGCAAAGCTTCCAGAAATGCTTTGAACTATTCAAGGACAGAAAGGCCCATACGGACTCCTTCGTAGGAGGCCAGGCTTCTGCTAACTCAGCCTCAGTAAGGGTTAGGGTTTCTCTCCCAGTGGGGAGAGACTGTCTATGTCCCCAGACCATAGCTTTTAGGGTAAAAGAACAATAAACATCCTTCCTCCAAGTCAAAACACTTTTTTAAAAAATTTTTTTA
>NW_007783264.1:2427-2885 GCF_000696425.1 Galeopterus variegatus
GTTTTGTAACTACATAAATATTTATCTAGAGTCTTTGGTTACTATATAAACGTAACAAACATGACACTGGACCCACATGCTGTAAGTCACATAAACATCTTCCAATTAAGAATGGGGGAAACTAATAAAGGGCTTAGGAACTGGTTATTTTAATCACGGAATATTTTTACTGCTACTTTTATACCGGCCTTTTAAAATACCAAAATATGTTTATCCTTGACTCTATATAGCTATTCAGACCTCACTTTACTGTTCATCTGCCAGGTTACTTAAGCATGCCCCTGGATGGCCGAGCCATGGAGAGAACAGGGAGGTCACAGGAGAGGGCCTCATCTTTATGAATACACCCAGCCCCCCAGCCAGGGGGTCAGCATGGCCACTGCTACTCTGAGCTTCGTCACCTTTGAAAGCAAGAGATGTTACTTTATGTTCAAATGTATATGCTCACATTTGGTAGG